>NC_036842.1:62762440-62862859 GCF_002910315.2 Salvelinus sp. IW2-2015
TGGAAAAAAAAATGGTATATCAGTAAACTGAAAAGTTGAAGCTATTTAATTCACGCACACACACACACACACACACACACACCACACACACACACACACACACACACACACACACACACACCACACACACACACACACACACACACACACACACACACACACACACACACACACACACCAGGCTAACAGAAGTAAACACACATAGGTCATGGCCAGGATCATTCTAGCTAGAATGCTGTATATCCATTTCTCGTCAACGTATCTCTTTGTGCTCCCTATCTATCCCAGCAGAGTTGATTGAAGAGCATTTCCCCCTGTCACCCACATGCAATGCTTTTGCACAGGCTTTAGCCTCTGTCAGTCAGTCCTTCAATCAGAGGAGCAGCAGGTCCGGCAGACATGATGCAAATCCTAAATCAATGTCTGTGTTCCATGTCTGTCACTCCTCTCCTCCACAGCCATGCTATCCCACTGAGGCCACCCGTAGAAACTGACATTACGGAGACATATAGTAGGGAACAGTAGGCCTACTGTCTAACGCCTGTACCCAGAGACACACACACACAGAAATAACCAAAGAAGCACCTTCAACGGATGTATGGCAGACCCCCCCATGTTTCTAATGACAAGCCTTCTCACATGATATGGGAGAGGAGACCGTATGAAATAGCCCTATAATTCCCCACTTTACCCATCACAAAACATGGGCTGGTACTGCTAAAATGTACTGTATCAGTCTAGGGGGTGTACTGTAGGTTACAGTCTGAACTCACTGTTGACCCTGGAGACCTTCCACGTCTTCTCCAGCCCTGGCTGCTTCCCCAGCTCGATCTTAAAGGGCCCAGCGTTGGGGTGGATGTCCCTGTCCCTTCCCCCCACGATCACCACACTGTCCTTGGTGTCTTCACACACCCGTACCACAGATGGGTGCACGTAGGGAGCATTGTCATTGTAGTCCTCCAGGTGGATGACCAGAGTGCCAGTACCAGAGGCTGGGCGACTACCTGTGAGGAGGACACAATACACACCTGTTAGAAAAACATCAACAACACAGCTCTCTCTGTTACAAACACAAGGCACTGTTCTGAGTACTGTAGCTATACACATTTCTTTGATGGCTTGGGACATTTCCATTTCAGATTTACCAAGTATCAGTTTCTTTCCACTTCAATCCAGGGTTGATTCAGGCGGCTCCAAGGTCTCCAGATACTAGCTATGTGATAAACTTCTCTCTTTCCTTTAACTCGGAGCTTCAATCAACTTAATAGAGAACTGTACAAAACAAACTGTGTGTCATTTCCAGATCAAAGGAACATGAATCACTTGGATCATGGTTGAGAGAGATGTGGCTTGGCAGAGCAGGTCCCTGTGTTGTGTAGATGAGATTACACTTTATTGAATGATGCAGAGAGACAGCACGACTGCGTGCGGTATGAGTCAGGCATGGCTGTGCTGTATGAGTCAGGCATGGCTGTGCGGTATGAGTCAGGCATGGCTGTGCGGTATGAGTCAGGCATGGCTGTGTGGTATGAGTCAGGCATGGCTGTGCTGTAGAGTCAGGCATGGCTGTGTGCTGTCATGGGTCAGGCATGGCTGGTGCTGTATGAGTCAGCCTGACTGTGCTGTATGAGTCAGGCATGACTGTGCTGTATGAGTCAGGCATGGGCTGTGGCGGTATGAGTCAGGCAATGGCTGTGCGGTATGAGTCAGGCATGGCTGTGCGGTATGAGTCAGGCATGGCTGTGTGGTATGAGTCAGGCATGGCTGTGTGGTATGAGTCAGGCATGGCTGTGTGGTATGAGTCAGGCATGGCTGTGCTGTATGAGTCAGGCATGGCTGTGCTGTATGAGTCAGGCATGGCGTGCTGTATGAGTCAGGCATGGCTTGTGCTGTATGAGTCAGGCATGACTGTGTGGTATGAGTCAGGCATGGCTGTGCTGTATGAGTCAGGCATGGCTGTGCTGTATGAGTCAGGCATGACTGTGCTGTATGAGTCAGGCATGGCTGTGCTGTATGAGTCAGGCATGGCTGTGCTGTATGATTCAGGCATGGCTATGTGGTATTTTGTCTGCCTCACAAAATGGCACCTTATTCTCATATAGTGCACTGCTGTTGTACTAGGGCTCTATATAGGGAATAGGGTGTCATTTGGGGTGCAAGCTTTCTGTTGCTTAGAGATTAGAGGGGATTGAAAAGCAGCTTCATTCAAAATAGCCCTGGAGGTCACTGGCAATTACCCACACATGGCAAAATCAGCAATTAGAGAATCATCTCACCACAATGCGCTTTCCAGGAACCTGGAAGAGTTTGAGTGGAGGGGAGGTGAACGTGTCAAGATGCATGTGTCATAAATGTCAAACTGTTCAAACGAGAGCCGGTTTAATTTTCATTGCTGTGTTATTAGGAAGGTGGCGCTTTGAGTGGGGGCATTTTCCTCTAGTGAAAGATTAAAACGGAGAGAGATAATCCTTATGACTCTCCGTAAACCTAAAAACAAAATCAACCTATAAAGTTGATTTTGCTATAAACATCCCAGCAGGTCTAGGCCTATCACCTCAGACTGGAGACACACAAACCCATACACAACATCAATGTGTGGTATCAAATGGTAACAAAACACTTCCAGACAAAACCTTGTTATGCGATTGAGAATGGATATATAGCTCTGTCTGCACATCAACAATTAATTCAACAACAATCCCATATTCAAGGACAATATAATTTTAACACCAGAAAACACACTCTTTACCATCTGTCACAACACGAACAAGAGCATTACGGGTGGAGAACTGAAGTACCGGTACCCAGATTAAAGCCAACAGAGCAGTGTTGTGTTGTGATAACAGCAAAACAGTTGCTATAGCTCACACTGGGACAAAGAAAAGGCTCCTGGATATGGAGATGCACTGCTGATGAGACACAATCAGGCTCAACAGCTGCTCAATCTGAACTAAACAAACACGAGCATACAGATGGAACAAATGTGGAAATGAATTATGATTTGTGCTCTAAAGGGGAAAGATCTTTGGTAATTTGTTGAACTTTTTCTCATTGTTAATGTGTTTATAGCAGGTGGGTGTTAGTGTTAGATCAGGAGAAATAGATCACTTTCATGGATGATTACTTTCATAGATTACTTGTAAGCATTTGGGTGTGGTTCATCTAACAGAGTTCAGTTTAGGGCCTTGAAGAGTTAAGTTTCAGTAACAGATACAGCACGTTGCTGTAGCAGCCTCTTGATTTTGATTTAAAGGGTGCGATTAGAATTTTTTGTTTTGATGAAGATGGAGATTGTTGGGGACAAGGGCCTGTGATTATCTGTATTTATTTCAACACATCAACACTATAGAGACTGTTTTCTTCTCCCCATGTGTCCCAGCAAAAACAGATGTCGCAGGAAACATGTAAATTCTGCCCATTTATAGTGAGACAAGCAGACGCTGTGCTTGGCTAGAGTTTAATGAAGCCGTTTGTCTTCTGTTGGCATCTAAAATGCATATTCCCTCATATAATCACTCTTTCTCCCTCTTTCCCTCCTCGTCATCTTCATTATCATCACATCCACATCAACATGTCTCAGCACAAACTGAGCTCATCTTTTGTCCTCTACTTCACTCTGCTATGTCACATAGATGAAGTTAAACTCATATGTGTGTTGAGAGGCATTAAATCATTATCCAGTGTACAGTTTGTTTGCATTCAAGCTTATCTCGCATTCATTAATAGGCAATTTGGTCACACTTCAGCATTACATTAAAGGAATTAATGCTACAACAGAGTAACAATAAAACCTATTTTCCCTCCATATAGGCGACATGCAATATTGTTGGCAGTAAAAGTTGACTGAGAGTTTAAATGAATCTTTGTAACCATTGACATTTGGTGTTTACTTTCTACTGACTGATTGTCATCTTTTTACTTCCACCAAACAACGACTCAGACAGATCAATCTTCATTATGACACATCATTATACAGAGATTGTACATCAAACCAGTAAGTTAGGAATATTACTGCCAAAAGTTTCTATGCAGTACTTGCCTAAGGATACTGCTAATACTTCATAGCAGCTTGTATAATTTACCATTAAATATTATACTGTGCAATATAGGGCCAAGTGGTTATCCCTGAGTGTTTTTCCTAGCAATGCAATACAATTATTGTATTTACAGAAATTAATATTGACCTGTGATACTCTACAAGTCTGAGTTCTGATGTGTAATTGATGTGCATCACTTTAAATAGCACTTTGTTACGATATGCAATAACCAGAAAGGTTCCTTTTGAGACAGGCAAAGAGAGAAAGAGAGCGAGAAAGAGAGAACGAGATAGAGGTGGGTGCAAGGAGAGAGAGCAGTCATCATGAATAATCTGTTCTGGGATGTGAGTGAACCCAGTCAGTTCAGTTATCTGGTCTATTGTCAGTGCCCTGTCTGTACGCCCCTGGCCTTGCAGCTCTGCTATTCTCCTGTAGCAGCCCAGAGATGAGGAGTAGACAGGGAGCTGGTGAGATGGGGTTTGATTGACTTGTGGATCTGGGATGGGAAGCTAATCCTCTGCTGCAGGCTGTGAGGAGAAATGCACCCTTCTTCTTTCTCTTCCCCAGACCTTGTCTGGAGGCTAACACACTTCCTTGTTTCTTTCTTTCCCATCTCTGGGAAGGAAATGAGGGACAGGGCTGTGTTGAGACCGGCAGCAGTTTGACATGGATTTAGTGGAGCTTCTCCCTGGCACACAATGTGATGGGCATACGATCTATAATCTAGTTCTGCTGCACATTTAATCTGGGAAACAGGCTTTGTAGAGCAGTACGTACTTAAGATTGGTAAGAAAAACAACATCACATTGGCTAAAATGAAATGGAATATTCCGGTGCTCAGTCAAAGGAGTTTTATTTATTATGTGAGAGGGTTACTGTTGTGGACTACTAAGAGCAACATATGATTTTGCTCTCTTCTTAATAACCTCTCCAAACACATAGGCCTGTCTGTGGTGAATAGGGCCCTACTCACATTCCACTAGAAGCTGAACTTCGCAGCAGTCTTACCTGGCTAGCTGCTGCTTCTTTTCATTATAACACCCATTAACTGTAGGAATTATTTAAAATAGCAGCAATGGGTGGGGGGGACCCTTGGCTGGAAATGCTTATTATTGTGATTATTATTGTGATTATATTCTACTAAAGCAGCTGATGGAGAAAACCGAAAGAAAAATAATCACAAGGTGGATGAGAAATAGCATTGCCAGAAAATGTCACAACATATCACACTCTCCCATGCAGCCAATGAAACTAATTCACAGATGCAAAGCAAAAGGGAAATAGAGATTATTAGAAAAGAGAGGAGGGGAGAGGAGAGAAGGAGAAGAGAGGTGGCAGAGGAAGAAAAGAATAAGCAAAGGCACGAAGGAGTAGGATGTCAGGAGCAAGAAGGGCAGATTTGAGAATGGAGAGATACAGTGCATTCGGAAACTATTCAGACCCCTTGACTTGTTCCACATTTTGTTACGTTACAGCCTTATTCTAAAATAGAGTAAATACCTTTTTTTGCTCATCAATCTACACACAATTTCCCACAATGACAAAGAAAAAACAGGTTTTAAGAAATGTTGGCAAATTTATAAAATGAAAAAAGAGAAATAGCTTTTTTACATAAGTATACAGACCCTTTGCTATGGGACTCAAAATTGAGCTCAGGTGCATCCTGTTTCCATTGATCATCCTTGAGATGGTCCTACAAATTGATTGGAGTCCACCTGTGGTAAATTCAATTGATTGGACAGGATTTGGAAAGGCACACACCTGTCTATATAAGGTCCCACTGTTGACAGTGCATGTCAGAGCAAAAACCAAGCCATGAGGTCAAAGGAATTGTCCATAGAGCTCCGAAACAGGATTGTGTCGAGGCACAGATCTGTGGAAGGGTATCAAAAAAATTCTGCAGCATTGAAGGTCCCCAAGAACACAGTGGCCTCCATCATTCTTAAATGAAAGAAGTTTGAAACCACCAAGACTCTTCCTAGAGTTGGCTGCCCGGACAAACTGAGCAATCGGGGGTGAAGGGCCTTGGTCAGGGAGGTGAGCAAGAACCTGAAGGCAGCCCGCTTGGAGTTTGCCAAAAGGCACCTAAAGACTCTCAGACCATGAGAAACAAGATTCTCTCGTCTGATGAAACCGAGATTGAACTCTTTGGTCTGAATGCCAAGCATCACGTCTGGAGGAAACCTGGCACCATCCCTACGGTGAAGCATGGTGGTGGCAGCATCATGCTGTGGGGATGATTTTCAGCGGCAGGGACTGGGAGACTAGTCAGGATCGAGTAAAATATGAACAGAGAAAAGTACAAAGATCCTTGATGAAAACACTGCTCTGGAGCGCTCAGGACCTCAGACTGGGGCGAAGGTTCACCATCCAACAGGACAACAAACCTAAGCACACAGCCAAGACAATGCAGGAGTGGCTTCGGGACAAGTCTCTGAAGGTTCTTGAGTGGCACAGCCAGAGCCCGGACATGAATCCGATCTATTATCTCTGGAGAGACCTGAAAATAGCTGTGCAGCAACGCTCCCCATCCAACCTGACACAGCTTATGAGGATCTGCAGAGAAGGATGGGAGATACTCAAGGCTGTAATTGCTTCCGAATGTGCTTTAACAAAGTAAAGGGGCTGAATACTTATGTAAATATGATATCATATGCAAACATTTCTAAAAACCAGTTTTTGCTTTGTCATTATGGGGTATTTTTTTATGATCAATTTTAGAATAAGGCTGTAACATAACAGAATGTGGAAAAATCAAGGGGTCTGAATACTTTCCAAATGCACTATACACCCTGAGAGAGAGGTGTGAGTGGAGAATGTCAGGTGGATACGCACACAGGTAAAAGGAGAATGAAAACACAAAATGAGAGAGAAGTGGATGAGAGGCAATTAAACAATCTATTTTGAGAATGATAACACATGCAAAAAGGGTACTTATACGCCATTATATCCCCTCTTCACACAGCCAGAAGGTAGAGAATGAGCTGTATAGAGTGGTCTTGTTTAGTCTCCCTAGAGAAGGCCCTTCACTCACTAAATCACACACACATCCCTCTCTCTCTCTTACTCTCTCTCTAGTGGATGATGTGAAAGACTATAGCTTCATGCTAATCTGATTGGCGGATCATTGCTGTAAATAAGCCCAGCCACAGCCAATTTAGCAATGGGAGGGTGTTATTAAGAAGGATGACTTCAGGGAGACAACTGAGGAGGGCAGGTGCACTGCTAGTTTGACAAATTAGTTTCAAAAGCGACTTCTGGTTGTCATTTCATTCTATCAAGCTACTGGAATGGCTACTGACAAGACTAAAAAACAGCAAGTGAGGTATGAAAGCATACTATTCACTCGACTTCAAGCAAGCTCAACCATCATGGTGTTATTATAACATGGTACAATGGCATGAGCCACAGTACTTACTGTAAATACAATTTAAGTAATGGATACCTAATTTGTGACTGGTTACAGGATCACAGGCATTTGGTGCTAGTTCCTGCTTCACAGGAGAGCTGTTCGAAGAAATTATCATTATTATAATTATTGTTTGCAAAAATGCCTTTTTGAATATGTGAACTTTAATGTGCCTTAATTACAAACATGTATGTGATCTTTTAATATTAATAAATTCTAATTACGAGCCAAGGAGAAAGCACAGAGGTCATCCATGCCTATTTACTCTGTTCCATATGACTGCGTAATCCACTGTCTCATCAGCCCAGCCAGGCAATGTATAAACTTGATCTCCACTATAAAAAGCAACTAGACATTATCTCACATTTCTTTTAGACTAACATTTAGTTTTCAACAGAGGAGATTTGTATAAATCTTGCTGTCTGTCTCTCTGACAATCGCATTGTTTCAATATTCAAATTAGATATCCAGCTGTCCCATAGTAATGAACGTGTCGGGAGGAGACAGACAGGCAGGCAGCTTTTCTCAGCCAGTCGAAATCATGAATCACCTGGCATAATTTTTATGGAGATATACAAAGAAATGTCAATTGAAAAAAGGCCAAACGAAATGAAGTGCAGCTAGTTTGCAGTCTTTCCAACTTCAGCTTGAAGTAATTGTGTTTGCTGTGTTGTTGACTAGCTCCTCTGAACAACAATGTCCTGACGAGAGAGCACATTTTCTATGCCAGGCGAAATTGCACCTCATTAGCTCATTGTTATGGACGTGTCCAAATAAATGTCACAATAAAACATTTTAACACAAGTTAAAATGTAGCTACTGTTGTTATTCTGGCCTCACTGTTTGACGTGACCGTAAGTTAGCCATTGATGGCTAACTAGCAAGCAAGGAAACAGCCAGTATGGCAATGGAACATTTAGAACGAACGACTGTGTCGTGTCCATAGATACAGAACAAAAAGACTGAATGACTGGGTCGCGTCTCTGGCAACTGAACCGATAGAACGAACGACCAGCCGGCTTAGGTAGCAACCCTAGATTTGTGTCAGGACTATAGCTTGTGGAAGGATGAAATAGTATGAATAAATTAATCAAAATAAAGTTTTTAATGAAAATATGTCAATCATTATTTTAACATGTTGGTAACCTGTTGTGTAAACACTGGCCCGAAGCCAGTGTTTGGAGGATATATCGGCACGGTTTGTCAGCCCGAGATGAATATATCCTCCAAACACTGGCTTCTCTGGCATTATCACTTAAATGGATATCTCAAAGTTCAAGGGGGATGTTGAGGTTACCATACATAAAGTGTTCAACACAGTGTATCTCTGGTGATTTCAACATAGCAGGAAACTGATCCGTCGTTAATATCAGTGGTCTTTCTAACTAGGGGGCTTGTTGGAACCTACCATGGCAGAGACAAACCATTAAACTGTAGCCTTCCGGCCTGTCGGCCATGCCTCCCTCTAAGAACAAAGCAGCTGATTGGTCTCCCATTTCCGTCTAATGAGAGACAAACTAGGAGGACGAGTCAGTCACCCCACTTTACCAACACCCTGGCTGGCAGCTTTCATCACTAACGCCCACGGCGATGCCACAGCTTTGTGCTGTCTCTGAAATGGCCTTAAAACCAAAGGCAAAAAAGAAACAATTAAGGCCGTTTTCTCCTCACAGTGACAGGTGATGCATCTGTAAGGTGCTACACTTGTATTTCTGTAGGTTCTTATACAATTTCAATTAAATTTAAAAAAGTGGTTCAAAAGCTCAGTGAAACACCTAGGGATAAACAGTACAGCACACCTCAACTTATCAGAATCTCGTTTATTGTCCTACAAGAGGAAAATCTATACTATACTACACTACAACATACAGTATATACACACAGCCTCCATTCAACGACTATAGTCACATCTTCACCATGGCAAACTACTTTCACCATGGACACTACACTCTTAGAAAAAAGGGTACCAAAAGTGTTATTTGGCTGTCCCCACAGGAGAACATTTTTGGTTCCAGGTAGAACCCTTTTTGGTTCTAGGTGAAATCTTTTGGGTCCCATGAAATCTTTTGGGTCCCAATTCGTAGGCGATCAGATAAACCCCCACTGCCTTCCATTCTGCTAGCAAACGTGCAATCTTTGGAGAGTAAAATCGATGACCTACGAAGAAGATTAAACTACCAACGGGTCCCACAACTTACTGGGGAAAGGGTCTACATCGAACCCAGTGGGGTTCTACCTGGAACCAAAAAGATTTCTTCAAAGTGTTCTCCTTTGGGGTCAGCAGAAGAAACGTTAAAGGTTCTAGATAGCACCTTTTTTTCTAAGAGTGTAGACAGATTTGTAACAACAACAACAAACAAGGCAAACTTTTCTCTCTTGCCAATTTAAAAGTGTCCTTTAATCACAGACATGGGAACATCTGAAGGACGACTGCTTTTCTTCTCTAAGGGCTCTCTCTCGCTCTGGCGAGGATGAAAACAACTTGTTTGGTCAGAAAGCGGGAGAGAGAGTGGGAGGGAGAGAGAGGAGGGAGAAAGAGAGAGAGAGGGTGAGAGAGCGTCAAGGTTAATGAGACAGAGAGGCGAGACAGGAGAAAAAAGAAGGCGAGGCAACGGCAGGCTGTGATCTCCTCCGCTTCCCCGACCATATCCCATTACAGCGCCATTATCCGGGGCCGGACGCCGGCTCCTCTTCCCTGTCCCCTCCCCATCCTCCCCTGTGCGGCCCGCTTTGAAGCCCTGGGTCATAATTGATTGGCTGTGTAGAAACACATGTCTGCTACGTAGTTAACCTCTTCACCCGCAGCTCTCCTCTTCATAAAGGGACAGCTCTGACTGAAACACAGAGGATGCAATCAAAAGCAGCACTCAGTACACTCGGAGGGAGGAGGTAACCTGGCTCATCCTCCCATCTCTCTCTTTTGGACGGGAGCCTGTGCTCTGCAGATCTGGCTGCTGGAAGGACCTGAGACAGAGTATTTTGGTGTTCGTTATTGAGGGGAAGCTGAGGCCTTTTAAACACCCTTAATTGTGCAACCAGCCAGCTAGCCTGGAGCTGATCTAACCTATTCAGAATGCTTCAATCTGTTAAAAGCACAGTCAGTCCCAAATCCCAAATTAGCTGGGCATTGATTCGTCAATAATTGAATCACAGCCCTCAGTGAGTTCTACATTAAGCAGTAAAAGCCTAGCCAGACACAGATCTATAGAATGTAGATCTGTAATCTGTCAGACTAAGGCATTGTCAGTGGTGACTGATCTAGAATGAAGCCCCAGATGCAGTGCAGTGGGCTGACATGATGAGTCACGCTGCTATCCCCATGGAGCCCATCTCCATGTAATCCGCTAGTTAACGTTAATCCATCTCAATATCTATCTCTGCCTGATTCACCACAGACTGACTACCTGGAGGTGTGGAGCAGACTTAGCTCTAAATCATTGTATCAGAACAGTTCTGAGCGCTGGAAATTACTCAGGCCATTACAGGGACAAAAGTCTCATCTCAGCATTTAGCATAGCAATGAAGCAGGACAAGCAGAGCAGCAGTAATCTGAAGTACTGTAAGGATAGTAGAGGCCTACAGTAAGTGGAGGGACAGAGCACTGCTTTTCTTTCCAAGTGAAGAAGGGGGATGGAATTGTTCTTCTTTGAGTTAAAGAGTGCAGACAGTGCAGCAGATGATTGACAGGTCCTCTGTTCACCCAATGAGCAGTCATTGAAGCTTATCAGGCCTCTATGGAGCTGTGCACTAGAGCTGAGAGACAAAACACATAGACACCATGCTCGCTGCTCCGTCTTAGATTTTCAATTACACTAGAATGGAAGCCAGTTTGCTCTGATGAATACCAAGGCATCACCCTGCTTAAATGTGTGTGGATAATATCCCTGGGTGGGCGAGTGGTGCAGCATTCTGAGCGGGCCCTCCCTCTAAATAGCGTCTGTATTGAGGTCGCCTCACCGTATGTCAGTGTTCAAAACAAACAGTGCTCTGCTCCCTCATGCATACATAAAGAGCTGCTGATATGAGGCACGGTGGCGGTTGGCGGGCGGCGCAGGGCTTTGATAATGTATTCATCACTCTAAATGACAAGTGCAGCCCACCAGGAGAGTGTTTAACATTTAAATAAAGAGCAGTGAAAACAGCCATTCAACAACATGCAGGACAGACATTGGCTGCACGTTAAATAGCAGCACTGACACTGCAAATCACCTCGGACTAAGCCCTTAAGTAGAGCATTCTCATAAACATGCGCGTTTTGGTAGGTTTTAATATCTCAAATAGTGGTAGGGGGTTTTGGGAGTGAGGCCATTATGATGCCCAATATTGGATAAGCAGATAGGATTCAGGCCAAAACCTTGGAAATTCAGAGTCGCAAAAGCATATACAGTACAAACAAGGGTATATACAGTTGAAGTCAGAAGTTTACATACACCTTAGCCACCAAAAACACCAAACTCAGTTTTACACAATTCCTGACATTTAAAATTCCCTGTCTTAGCTCAGTTAGGATCCTCACTTTATTTTAATAATGTCAAAATAATAGTATAGAATTATTTATTTCAGCTTCTATTTCTTTCATCACATTCCCAGTGGGTCAAAAGTTTGCATACACTGAATTGGTATTTGGTAGCATTGCCTTTAAATTGTTTAATTTGGGTCAAACATTTTGGGTTGCCTTCCACAAGCTTCCCACAATAAGTTGGGTGAATTTGGGCCCATTCCTCCTGACAGAGCTGGTGTAACTGAGTCAGGTTTGTAGGCCTCCTTGCTCGCACACGCTTTTTCAGTCCTGCCCACACATTTTCTATAGGATTGAGGTCAGGGCTTTGTTATGGCCACTCCAATACCTTGACTTTGTTGTTCTTAAGCCATTTTGCCACAACTTTGGAAGTATGCTTGGGGTCATTGTCCATTTGGAAGACCCATTTGAGACCAAGCTTTAACTTCCTGACTGATGTCTTGAGATGTTGCTTCAATATATCCACAACATTTTCCTCCCTCATGGTGCCATCCATTTTGTGAAGTGCACCAGTCCCTCCTGCAGCAAAGCACCCCCACAACATGACGCTGCCACCCCCGTGCTTCACAGTTGGGATGGTGTTCTTCGGCTTGCAAGCCTCCCCCTTTTTAATCCAAACATAACAATGATCATTATGGCCAAACAGTTCTATTTTTGTTTCATCAGACCAGAGGACATTTCTCCAAATAGTACGATCTTTGTCCCCATGTGCAGTTGCAAACCGTAGTCTGGCTTTTTTATGGCGGCTTTGGAGCAGTGGCTTCTTCCTTGATGAGCGGCCATTCAGGTTATGTCGATATAGGACTTGTTTACTGTGGATATAGATACTTTTGTACCTGTTTCCTCCAGCATCTTCACAAGGTCCTTTGCTGTTGTTCTGGGATTGATTTGCACTTTTCACACCAAAGTACATTCATCTCTAGGAGACAGAACGCGTCTCCTTCCTGAGCTCTATGACGGCTGCGTGGTCCCATGGTGTTTATACTTGCATACTATTGTTTGCACAGATGAACGTGGTACCTTCAGGCGTTTGGAAATTGCTCCCAAGGATGAACCAGACTTGTGGAGGTCTACAACTCTTTTCCAGAGGTCTTAGCTGATTTCTTTTGATTTTCCCATGATGTCAAGCAAAGAGGCACTGAGTTTGAAGGTAGGCCTTGAAATACATCCACAGGTACACCTCCAATTGACTCAAATTATGTCAATTAGCCTATCAGAAGCTTCTAAGGCCATGACATCATTTTCTGGAATTTTCCAAGCTGTTTAAAGGCACAGTCAACTTAGTGTATGTAAACTTCTGACCCACTGGAATTGTGATAGAGTGAATTATAAGTGAAATAATCTGTTTGTAAACAATTGTTGGAAAAATTACTTGTGTCATGCACAAAGTATATGTCCTAACCGACTTGCCAAAACTATAGTTTGTTAACAAGAAATTTGTGGAGTGGTTGAAAAACGAGTTTTCATGACTCCAAACTAAGTGTATGTAAACTTCCGACTTCAACTGTACATTCTCAACGAGGACTGAAAGAGAGAACATCTGGTGTCTCAGTAGGGAATCAGAGGGCAGGATAAAATCTGTCTGAGATTCAACCTGCAGCCCCACTGACAAGGGAGTCCAAATAAATACCCAGCAACTCTTCTCTTCTAGTTTAAACAGTATCTCTCCTCTAACTTAATCTTTCTGATAGCTCCACTGTGGAAGGCAAGAAGGTGTTGTAGTGAGGCAAAGCTCTGTGGAATTCACCAATTAATTCCAAAAAGAAAGATTGTGCGTTTTTTTCCGACAAGCAGAGAAATGTTTGACAGTGTTGCTGGAACACAGTCAAGGGCGAGGTAATTCAGGTGAATCTGCAACTTCACACCCCAACGAGTGCAAAATGAATCAATTTATTTCTCCTTCTTGTAGAACAATGGCTCAGCCACGCAAACTGAGCACGGTGCTCACCTCACTGCTCTCTGACCTGGTGGACTGGAGGGTACCCTGGTGAGGTGGCCCCTAACCTTAAGAGCCAGGAAGTCTATGAGAATTCTAATCACCTCTCTACATCACTGCATCTGCCTCTTCTACCACCCCCTCTTCTTATCTTCTCATTATTCCAAACTACACTTTATATACAAAAGTATGTGAACAACCCCTTCAAATTAGTGGATTCAGCTATTTCAGCCCCACCCGTTGCTGACAGGTGTATAAAATCGAGCACACAGCGATGCAATCTCCATAGACAAATATTTGTAGTAGAATGCCCTTACTGAAGAGCTCAGTGACTTTCAACGTGGCACCATCATAGGATGCCACCTCTCCAACAAGTCAGTTTGTCAAATGTCTGCCCTGCTAGAGCTGTAAGTGCTGTTATGGTGAGTGGAAACGTCAAGGAGCAACAATCTCTCAGCCGCAAGTGGTAGGCCACAGAAGCTCACAGAATGTGACAGCCAAGTGCCAACATTTTTTTTTGTCTGTCCTCGGTTGCAACACTACCAAATTCCAAACTGCCTCTGGAACACAGGAGGTTGGTGGCACCTTAATTGGGGAGGAGAGGCTTGTGGAATTGGCTGGAGCGGAATAAGTGGAATGGGTTCAAATACATCAAACACATGATTTCCGTTCCGGCAATTATTATGAGCCGTCCTCCCTCAGCATCCCCCACTGCTCTGGAAGCAATGTCAGCACAAGAACTGTTCGTCGAGACCTTCATAAAATGGGTTTCCATGGCCAAGCAGGTGCACAAAAGTCGAAGATCACCATGCGCAATGCCAAGTGTTGGCTGGGGTGGTGTAAAGCTCGCCGCCAGTGGCGAATTATCGGTATAGGTGACATGGGCAGCCACGGCATCTTTCCCGGGGCGACACAGGGCATAGCGCGCCTCTAACTTTGTACAGTACTAATGCAATTAGTAAAATCAGTCACACTACCAAAAAAACACAATTCATTCATAATACTGTGAAGATAGAAATATAGAGTTTCACAGACATATTGTTGCATTTTCTTCTGGTTCGAGCGAAATGGTTAAGAATAATATAAATCCAATCTGCACACCACCACGGTGGATTGGTTTAGTCTTGCTTCTTGGTTGACAGTGTTGGGGGATGGGTAATGTATTGATGCTCGAGTGCCAAATCAACACACATTTTTTTCTATTTGTCTTTGTTACTTCTTTTTGATATTTATGAGTCTTATTTTTGTATACATTTTTATATTTATATAGTTTTAAATGTTATGATTATTTATGTATTGTTCCAAATGTCTGAATATTTTTTTTATTTGTACGTGTCCCCAAACAATTGTGTTTTTTTGTTAGTAACTTTGTAACTTATTTTTTTACTTAATTTGTACATAATGTTGCCGCAACCATCTCTTATTACTGAAAATAACTTCTGGACATCAGGACTGCGATTACTCACCACGGACTGGCAGAATCCTTTTTTTCCTTAAACTAGTCTGACGAGCCCAACGCGAAAGATATACTGCTTTCTCGGGAACAGGCCCAGATCCCCGTGATTTGCATGAAGAGGAGGTGGCGAAAAAGGGGCCAGAGGGCGGGCTGCCTTCTGAGAATTCGTAGGCGATCGGATAAACCCCCACTGGCTTCCATTCTGCTAGCAAATGTGCAATCTTTGGAGAATAAAATCGATGACCTACGAAGAAGATTAAACTACCAACGGGACATTCAAAACTGTAATATCTTATGCTTTATGGAGTCGTGGCTGAACAACGACAATATCAACATACAGCTGGCTGGTTACACGCTGTACCGGCAGGATAGAACAGCGGTGTCTGGTAGGACAATGGGTGGCGGACTATGTATTTTTGTAAATAACAGCTGGTGCACGATATCTAAGGAAGTCTCTAGCTATTGCTCGCCTGAGGTAGAGTATCTCATGATAAGCTGTAAACCACACTATCTACCTAGAAAGTTTATCTGTATTTTTCGCAGCTGTTTACATACCACCACAGACTGAGACTGGCACTAAGATATCATTGAAGGAGCTGTATTCCGCCATAAGAAAACAAGAAAACGCTCACCTAGAGGCGGCACGCCTAGTACCCAAGGACTGTAATGCAGGCAAACTAAAATCTGTTTTACCAAATTTCTATCAGCATGTAAAATGTTCAACCAGAGGGAAAAAACCTTTGAACCACCTAGAGAGTTAATCTGTGTTTCCCCTCCATTTGCCAAATCTGACCATTATTCTATCCTTCTGATCCTTCTGATTACAAGCAAACATGAAAGCAGAAAGCACCAGTGACTCGGTCTATAAAAAAAGTGGTCAGATGAAGCAGATGCTAGGCTACAGGACTGTTTCCCAGCCAAGACTGCAAAATGTTCTGGGATTCCTCCGATGGCATTGAGGAGTACACCACAGCAGTCACCGGCTTCATCAATAAGTGCATCGATGACGTCGTCAACACAGTGACCGTACGTACATACCTCAACCAGAAGCCATGGATACAGGCAACATCCACACTGAGCTAAAGGATAGAGCTGCCGCTTTCAAGGAGCGGGACTCCAACCCGGAAGCTTATAAGAAATCCCGCTATGCCCTAGACAAACCATCAAACAGGCAAAGCATCAATACAGGACTCAGTTTCCTCAAGGTTAGTCAAACAGTCATAAACTATGGACGAACAACAACCTGCCCCAATGGAGTACACCAAACCAGACAAAAGAGAAGCACAGTGTCAACCACACAGGAGAGTAAAAATTACTAATGGAGCTTCCCCAAGACCTATTACTAGCTCAACCCTAGTCTTCATGCAGTTACTGGTGGTGGGTATTTATGCACTTTAGCCTATCACAGAAGAAGCTCCCAGCAAGCTGGTTACCCCCCTGAGCCACGGACGTGATCGCGAGACAACTGGTCCAGCCACGGTCACCACACAAAAATGTCGCTAAACCTACCAGGGGAGAAGATTAGAGTCCAGGAATAAACAAACATACAGTCAATAACACAATAGAAAAATATATATACAGTGTGTGCAAATAAGATAAGATGAGGGAGGTAAGGCAATAAATAGGCCATAGTGGCAAAATAATTACAATTTAGCAATTAAACACTGGAGTAATAGATGTGCAGAAGATGAATGTGCAAGTAGAGATACTGGGATGCAAAGGAGCAAAAAAATATATAACAATATGGGGATGAGGAAGTTGGGTGGGCAATTTACAGATGGGCTGTGTACAGGTGCAATGATCGGTAAGCTGCTCTGACAGCTGATGCTTAAAATCAGTGAGGGAGATTTAAGACTCCAGCTTCAGTGATCTTTGCAATTAGTTCCAGTCATTGGCAGCAGAGAACTGGAAGGAAAGACGGCCAAAAGAGGAGTTGGCTTTGGGAATGACTAGTGAAATATACCTGCTGGAGCGCGTGCTATGGGAGGGTGCTGCTATAGTGACCAGTGAGCTGAGATAAGGCGGGGCTTTGCCTAGCAAAGACTTATAGATGACCTGGAGCCAGTGGATTTGGCGACGAATATGAAGTGAGGGCCAGCCAACTAGAGCATACAGGTCACAGTGGTGGGTAGTATATGGGGCTTTGGTGACAAAACGGATGGCACTGTGATAGACTACATCCAATTTGTTGAGTAGAGTGTTGGAGGCTATTTTGTAAATTACATCACTGAAGTCAAGGATCGGTAGGATAGTCAGTTTTACGAGTGTACGTTTGGCAGCATGAGTGAAGGAGGCTTTGTTGCGAAATAGAAAGCTAGATTTAATTTAGAATTGAAGATGCTTAATGTGAGTCTGGAAGGAGAGTTTACAGTGTAACCAGAGACCTAGGTATTTGTAGTTGTCCACAGAACCGTCCAGAGTAGTGATGCTAGACGGGCAGGTGGGTGCGGGCAGCGATCTGTTGAAGAGCATGCATTTAGTTTTACTTGCATTAAAGACCAGTTGGAGGCCACGGAAGGAGTGTTGTACGGCATTGAAGCTCACCTGGAGGTTTGTTAACACAGTGTCCAAAGAAGGGCCTGAAGTATACAGAATGGTGTCGTCTGCGTAGGGGCGGATCAGAGAATCACCAGCAGCAAGAGCGACATCATTGATGTATACAGAGAAAAGAGTCGGCCCGGGAATTGAACCCTGTGGCACCCCCATAGAGACTGCCAGAGGTACAGACAACAGGCCCTCAGATTTGACACACTGAACTCTATCTGAGAAGTAGTTGGTGAACCAGGCGAGGCAGTCATTTGAGAAACCAAGGCTGTTGAGTCTGCCGATAAGAATGCAGTGATTGACAGAGTCGAAAGCCTTGGCCAGGTCGATAAAGACGGCTGCACTGTATTGTCTTTTATCGATGGCGGTTATAATATCGTTTAGGACCTTGAGCATGGCTGAACAGCTCGGAAACCAGATTGCATAGCGGAGAAGGTATGGTGGGATTCGAAATGGTCGGTGATCTGTTTGTTAACTTGGCTTTCGAAGACTTTAGAAAGGCAGGGTAGGATAGATATAGGTCTGTAACTATTTGGGTCAAGAGTGTCTCCCCCTTTGAAGAGGGGGATGACCGCGGCAGCTTTCCAATCTTTAGGGATCTCAGACGATACGAAAGAGAGGTTGAACAGGTTAGTAAAAGGGGTTGCAACAATTGCGGCGGATAATTTTAGAAACAGAGGGTCCAGATTGTCTATCCCTGCTGATTTGTAGGTGTCCAGATTTTGTAGCTCTTTCAGAGCATCAGCTATCTGGATTTGGGTGAAGGAGAAATGGGGGAGGCTTGGGCAAGTTTCTGTGGGGGGTGCAGAGCTGTTGACCGGGGTTTTCTAATGGCCTTATACAGTTCGTTGAGTGCGGTCTTAGTGCCAGCATCGGTTTGTGGTGTTAAATAGACGGCTACAAATAATTTACATGAGAACACTTTTTGTAGATGGTAGCTTATCATGAGGTATTCTACCTCAGGCGATCAATACCTTGAGACTTCTTTAATATTAGACATCACGCACCAGCAGTTATTGACAAATAGACACACACCCCCGCCCCTCATCTTACCAGATGTAGCTGCTCTGTTCTGCCGATGCACCGAGAAGCCAGCCAGCTCTATATTATCTGTGTCGTTGTTCAGCCACATCTCAGTGAAACATAAGATATTATAGTTTTTAATGTCCCGTTGGTAGGAGAGTCTTAATCATAGATCATCCAGTTAGTTTTCCAATGATTGCACTTTGGCCAATAATACAGAGGGAAGTAGTGGTTTACCTACTCGTCTGCGAATTATTACAGGCACCCCGCCCTCCTCCCCCTTTTCTTCTGTCTTTTCTTCACGCTGATGACTGGGTTTTGGGCTTTGTCTTGACAAAGCAGTATATCCTTCGCGTCGGACTCATTAAAGAAAAAAACTTTGTCCAGTTCGAGGTGAGTAATCACTGTTTTCATGTCCAGAAGCTCTTTTCGGTCATAAGAGATGGTAGCAGAAACATTATGTACAAAATGAGTTACAAACAATGCTAAAAAAACGAACAAAATATCACATTTGGTTAGGAGCCCGTAAAACGGCAGCCATCCCTTCCAGTGCCATTATACACAAAAACATGGAAGCAAGTCCCCGTAGCAATATTTCAACATCTAGTGGATCAACTCCATTAATACCCATGATTTTGGAATGATGACTTTTGGTGATGTAGTGTATTTCCTCTTTCTCTCCATCTCTCCTTCCCTCTGTACCTCTCTCTGCTGGTGGGAGGGAGGCTTGACCTGACCTGATGTTTATGCAGAGAGCAGATGAAGCCAGGAACAATATGTCCCTATGGCCCCTGGTTGTTGTTTTTGCCATGTGGGTGTTCAATTCGATACAACTTTCTTTATTCCCTCAGGGACAGGGTTTTACTCCAGCTAAGGGGTCAGCTGGGTTTATTGTATCAACAACAGTTCTGCATCAGTTCTCTCGTCTCTCTTCCTTTCCTAACATACTAGAACCTAAAAAGTGAGCTCCTGGCTGAAAAGTTAAGAAGTACTGAAGTGTAAAAGTCATGGAGGAAGTAGAGCGAGGAAATCAATAAGGAGAGTGTATGCTGCCCCTAGAAACAGATCACAATGACTTCCTCTACCCTCTCACTCAGACCCCCCAGCCCTTATTCATAGAATTATATACAGTCTGATATTTTTTATATATCTCTCCTCTCTTTCCCACTCTCTCCCAAATCAATTTATCCTCACTTTCCCCTGTAAATACAGTGCCTAGTGAAAGTCTACACACCCCTTGCAGTCTTCACATTTTGCTGTCCTAAAATGTTATCTGAAAAGGGATTACATTTCATTTTCCCCCCTACCGATCTACACAACCTACTCCACATTTTAAAAGTCAAAGTAAAATTATAGAAAAATGTTCTAATTAATACAAAATACAAAAATAAGATGTATTGATTGCGTATGTCTTCACACCGAGTTAATACTTAAAGGTAGATTTAGTGAAATGACGTTGTCACGAGATATTGCAGATATTGAGATGAGCGAGATGCAAGACTTTGCTCTGACAATCAGACACAGTATATGTGCACGGTCTCGCTTCACACTGTTACAGCGTGGTAGCCAGGGGACCCAAAACAGCAGAGAAGTTGAGCCTCGCACTTCAAAGCTCTTAGTCGTTGTGGAAATGAACCTACTATGCTGTTTACTTTCTGCATTTACGTCATATCACTGAGTCTACCTTTAATAATAATAAACCATTCAGCAGAGGCTTTTATTCAAAGCAACCTTTTACGTTTTTTCTCCACCTTTACAGGAGTTACACTCTCTCTCTTCTTTGCTCCCCCTCTCTCCCTCCCTTCCTCCCTCCCTTTCTCCCTCTTACTCTCTCTCTCTCCTGCTCTCTGCCTCCCTTTCTCCCTCTCAGCCGGAGCTCTCTGCTGGTCAGGCAGGTTGACGTTTATTGTCATGAGTGTAAGGACTGACGCTGGAGATGAGAAGCAGGTACGGGGAGTCAACATTTAATATAGCACAGACATTAAACAAGACAGGAACAGCGTCAGCACCGAGTAACACAACGACATAAGAACATTAATCCTGAAGCAGGGAACAGAGCTTGGGGAACAGACAGATATATGGGAGGTAATGACACAGGTGATTGAGTCCAGGTGAGTCCAATAATTGCTGATGCGCGTGACGGGAAAAGGCGGGTTTGCATAATGATGGTGGCCTTCGAGCGCCAGGGAGGGGGAGTGGGAGCAGGCGTGACAATGAGTCTTGTCCTGGAGGCAGAATTTAGCTATTTCCCCTTAGATAGGCCAGCTTCAAAATTGTCAATATTGTAGAAATTCATGAAAACAAACATTTGCTTTTCAGTCTTAATTTAAGGTTAGGGTTAGCAGTGTGGTTAAGGTTAGGGTTAATGTTAGGGTTAAAAATCAGATTTGATGACTCTGTGGCTGTGCCAGCTAGTTGCCACTGCCTCCAGAACAAGATTCATGACGGAAAACGCTAACCTGCGCTGGTCAGTGGGAGGGCTGGAACATTCATTGGAGTGCTCCAGATGAAGACGTGTGTTAGATCGATACCCTGTTAGTAGCCGGCGTAGGTGTGTTGTCATGCAATCATCTAACATATTATTGCAGACGAGCTTCAGCCTGTCCATGACAGAGCACTTTCCGCAGGCCAGGGGCACACACACAAAGGTACAGGTACAGCAGAAATCTGCCTTCTGCTGCCATCACGACCACAATGGAAAAACAAGAAAACATACACAGACAGGTACACACACACACACGCACGCACACACGCGCACACACACACACACACACACATGCACACACACACACACACAGAAGCTGAGCATGGCATGCAGTGCAAAGACAGAGACTGGGCCATTACTCCAGCAAATACCCAGAGGGCATGTTCTTAGACATACAACACATGGCTCAAATTGCCTTCATAAACTATGATTTACTAGCAGGTTACTGCAGCTGCTAGACTGCTCAGTGCATGAACATCATAACAGGCAATTATTTTACAGAAACCTCCAGTTAAAAAAGAGAAATAATAGTCATAACTACACTATTGACAGCAATGGTCCAAAGAGTACAGCTGGAATCAGAGAATATTAAACCCCTTTATTGACATTCCCCATTTTAATGAGTCAATCACTGCTGGCGCAAAATGTCAACTCATTAGTCATGCTGGCAACGACTAGCTACACCACCCTACCCCATCTTCCAGATCATTTCTATTTGTTTTCTCCTGCAATCTCATCCCCACCGTCTGCCTCTCAGAAGGTCTGTCATTTCACATGCCTGTTCTTCCAACTGTTCACATCACAACTCCTTCGCTCCATCCCTCCCTCGCTCGTAAAAGAAGGAGTGGGACTGAGAGGGTGAGAAGTGGATACAGAGACACAGTCTGAGCGAAAAGTGCTGGTAACACATGAATAGATATAATATTTCTGTCTGCAGCTAAGATCTCATCTGAGTTTGGTGGGCACCTGGGCTCACCCCAGCCCTGCAGTCCCAGAGCACCATGATGGGACTGGCCTCCTCTGCCTCCTCCAGCCCTCTCTGCAAGCCACAGAGTTAATGTTAATAGAATCTCACACATCTGTTAATGGATCTGTCAGAAGTTCCCTGAGGGGAGGCATCCTAGTAGAGAAGACGAAGCCCCTTCTACTCTCTCTCGATCTCATTCTTTCTTTCTCTCTCTCTCTCTCTCTCTCAATTCAATTCAAAGGGCTTTATTGGCATAGGAAACATATATGTACATTGTCAAAGCAAGTGAAATAGATAATAAACAAAAGTGAAAGTAACAATCAAAATTAACAGTAAACATTACACTCACAAAAGTTTCAAATGAAAAAATACATTTCAAAGGTGATATAATGGCTGTCTACCAGTGGAGGCTCATCAGAGGAGGAAGGGGAGGACCATCCTCCTCAGTAAATTTCATAAAAATAAAAATTGTAAAACATTTAAAAAGTTATCAGTTTTAGAAAGAACCACACTAAATATATTCACGTTACCAAATAATTGATTAAAACACAGTCTTTTACAATGAAGGTCTAGAGTAGCATCAGCAGCACTCTGTTGGGTAGCACCACGGTATAGCCGGAAATTATTTATTAAATAATTATTTACTAAATAAACTAAAGTAAAAAATACATTAAAAAGTAACACAATTAAATAACAATAATGAGGCTATATACAGAGGATACCGGTACCGAGTCAATGTGCGGGGGTACAGATTAGTCGAGGTAATTTGTACATGTAGGTAGAGGTAAAGTGACTATGCATAGATATTAAAGAGCGAGTAGGAACGGTGTAAAAACAAATAGTCCGGGTGGCAATTTGTTAATTGTTCAGCAGTCTTATGGCTTGGGGGTAGAAGCTGTTAAGGAGCCTTTTGGACCTAGACTTGGCTCTCCGGTACCGCTTGCTGTGTGAAAGTAGAGGGAACAGTCTATGACTTGGGTGACTGGAGTCTTTGACCATTTTTGGGACCTTCCTCTGACACCGCCTAGGATATGGGTCCTGGATGGCAAGAAGTCTGGCCCCAGTGATGTACTGGGCCGTACGTCTCCTGAGGGGGAAAAGCATTGTTGTGCCCTCTTCACGACTGTTTTGGTGTGTTTGGACCATGATAGTTTATTGGTGATGTGGACACCAAGGAACTGGAAACTCTCTACCCGCTCCACTACAGGCCCATCTATGTGAATGGGGGCGTGTTCGGCCCTCATTTTGCTGTAGCCCATGATTAGCTCCTTTATGGGACCACACTGCCTGGGACCACACTGCCAGGTCTCTGACCTCCTCGCTATAGGCTGTCTCATTGTTGCCGGTGATCAGGCTGTTGTGTCATCAGAAAACTTAATGATGGTGTTGTGCTTGGCCACGCAGTCGTGGGTAAACAGGGAGTACAGGAGGGGACTAAGCACACACCCCTGAGGGGCCCCCGTCTTGAGGATCAGTGTGGCAGATGTGTTGTTGCCTACCCTGACCACCTGGGGGCTGCCCGTCAGGAAGTCCAGCATCCAGTTGCAGAGGGAAGTGTTTAGTCCCAGGGTCCTTAGCTTCGTGATGCGCTTTGTGGGCATTATGGTGTTGAACGCTAAGCTGGAGTCAGTGAGCAGCATTCTGAAACAGGTGTTCATTTGTCCAGGTTGGAAAGGGCAGTGTGGTGTGCGATTGAGATTGTGTCATCTGTGGCTCTATTGGGGCGCTATGCGAAATGGAGTGGGTCTAGGGTTTCCGGCATGATGGTGTAGATGGTGCATGACCAGTCTTTCAAAGCACTTCATGGCTACCGACGTGAGTGCTACGGGGCGGTAATCATTTAGGCAAGTTTCCTTCGGTTTCTTGGGCACAGGGACTATGGTGGTCTGCTTGAAACATGTAGGGATTACAGACTCGGTCAGGGAGAGGTTGAAAATGTCAGTGAAGACACTTGCCAGTTGGTTAGTCCATGCTCTGAGTACAAGTCCTCGTGGCCTTGTGAATATTGACCTGTTTAAAAGGTAGGGCGTGATCACACAGTCTTCTGGAACAGCTGGTGGTCTCGTGCATGCTTCAGTGTTGCTTGCCTAGAAGCAAGCTTAAAAGGCATTTAGCTCGTCTGGTAGGCTCTGGTTAGCTCGTGGCTGGGTTTCCCTTTGTAGTCCGTAATAGTTTGCAAGCCCTTCCACATAAGATGAGTGTCAGAGCTGGTGTAGTAGGATTCAAACCTTGAAAGCGGCAGCTCTTGCCTTTAGCTCGGTGCGGATGTTGCCTTTAATCGATGGCTTCTAGTTGGGATATGTATGTACGGTCACTGTGGGGACGACGCTGTCGAAGCACTTATTGATGAAGCCGGTGACTGAGGTGGTATACTCCTCAACGCCATTGGATGAACATATTCCAGTCTGTGCTAGCAAAACAGTCCTGTATCGTAGCATCCGCATCATCTGACCACTTCCGTATTGAGCAAGTCACTGGTACTTCCTGCTTTAGTTTTTGCTTGTAGAATTATGGTCAGATTTGCCAAATGGAGTGCGAGGGTGAGCTTTGTATGCGTCTCTGTGTGTGGAGTTTTTTTTCCTCAGGTTGCACATGTGACTTTCTGGTAGAAATGAGATAAAACGGATTTAAATTTGCCTGCATTAAAGTCCCCGGCCACTAGGAGCGCCACTTCTGGATGAGCATTTTCTTGTTAGCTTATGGCCTTATACAGCTTGTTGAGTACGGTCTGAGTGCCAGCATTGGTTTTTGGTGGTAAATAGACAGCTACGAATAATACAGATGTGAACTTTCTTGGTAGACTGTGTGGTTCCAAAGCTTGTCATGAGGTACTCTACCTCAGGCGAGCAGTAGTGGGTTTACTAACGAGTTAGTTATATTAGCTATGTTGACTATGACATTACTTTAGCAAATATGGTGACAACGATGTAGGCTGTGTGTAGCGGTTATGATATGATTTGGCTTGGAAAGCTTTTTTTGCCTGGTCTCCTACAGCTGATGTGTTGTGTATTGAAGTCCACAAGCGAAGGTAAAAGAGGAGAGGAGGAGAGCACATAGATGCGAGAAGGAATACAACGTGGCTGCTATGAAAGTGAACTGTGTTTACACGTGATCAGGAGTGTATTCATTCCGCCGATTCTGTTGAAAAATAGTTTTCTTAAACAGAAGCAAACGGAATGAAATGAAACATACCAGAATTTGTCCAAAAGAAACTCTCGTTTGCAACTGTTGGACTACTGATTACACCCTAGATCAGCTAGATGCAGGCAAGAGTGTGCAAGGCAGTATTGAATGTGTCACTGTCTGTCCATGTGTCACTGTCTGTCATCTCAAATTTCTCTCTCAATCTGTGTGCACCTACGCTGTAAACTTTCATTCATATTGTTGGTTGTAGCAACCTCATGATGGGTATTGGGACCATTTGAGTATCATGTAGTTGCCTAAACATGTCGATGTTACATTCAACTGGGTGAATAGAATATGAATGACAGTCATCCAATATGCTGTAATAAATACAAATAAATAAATCGTCCTCCCTCATCTTAAACGGCACCGACCGCCACTTCTATGTACAGTGTTGTAACAATGTACAAATAGTTAAAGTTTAAAAGGGCAGATAAATTAATATAAATATGGGTTGTATTTACAATGGTGTTTGTTCTTCACTGGTTGCTCTTTTCTTGTGGTACAAGGTCACAAATCGAATTTCACCTAATAGATATGGGAGTTTATCCAAATAAATTTTTTTTCTGTGTAATCTGAGAGAAATATATGTCTCTAAAATGGTCATACATTTGGCAGTAGGTTAGGAAATGCAGCTCAGTTTCCACCTCATTTTGTGGGCAGTGTTCACATAGCCTGTCTTCTCTTGAGAGCCAGGTCTCTCTCTCTTTGACTTACTGTACTATCACAACCTCATCTCCTCATCTCCTCATTTTCTCTCCATCTCACCTCGTTTCTCCATCCATCACTCTGTCTTTGGGTATGTATCTATCCATCCTTTCCCTCTTCTGTCTCTACTTCTCTCTCTACTTCCCTCCCTCTCTAAAAAGACATAAGTGCTGTGAGTGTGTGCCTCTCAAAGCCACAGTCCATGATAGAGCGAGAAGGACATCACATTGCCTTGAGGTTAATTAAAGCTGGGCTGTGCCAGGTGAGACAAATTACGGTTCTACTCACTGACTATACCTGGATATCAAAACTCCAAGAGCGAGAGTCAAACCACGGTTATACACCACGGTTATACACCACATAGACATGGAAGAGGATATAATAACGCATTTAACTTACTTTACATCTCTCATTGATACTGTCTGGAATTAAGCCACCGCGTCTACAAAACTCCTTCAGATAGCTAATGTGGCGTGATTTCGTCAGGTGTTCAGAGGAGCTAGCCAACAGCATAGCAAACACAATCACTTCAAACTGAAGCTGGAAAAACTGCAACTAGCTACACTTCGTTTTGTTTTACCTTTTTTAAATTGACATTTCTTTATATTAAAATGATGCCAGCTGATTCATGATTTCGACTGGCTGAGAAACGCTGCCTGTCTGTCTTGTCCCGACCCCGACACGTTCATTAATATGGGAGAGCTGGATATCTAATTTGAATATTGAAACAATGTTGCAATTGTCAGAGAGACAGACAGCAAGGTTTATACAAATCTCCACTGTTGAAAACTAAAGGTTAGTCTAAAAGAAATGTGATAATGTCTAGATGCTTTTTATAATGGAGATCAAGTTTATAAATTGCCTGGCTGAGCTGATGAGACAGTGGATTGCGCAGTCAGATGGAACAGAGTAAATAGGCATTTTAACGTGTTAGATTTAGCCGGTGGTAACTTGTGGAATAGACACCGTCTCGAATGTTTTAACCAATCAGTATTCAGAAATAGACCCAGCTATTGTATAATACAGCATAGCCTACTTGTCAACAGAATGTTTATGTTATATAATATTTTCAGAAATTGACCATATTAAATGATAATTGTAATTATGCACACATTGATGTCAGACGTGCACCTACCACAATGCTCTGTTGCTGATGACTGGGATGAGTGCAGGAGCAGATTTCAAGAGCAGGACAACACAAACTCTTTTTTACTGATGACTGACATAAGGGGTTGTATGTGATAGGCCTATCTGGTTTATATGATAATGATGGTCATAATGCTTCTTGACAGTGTCATAAAGTGTATTTTCTTAGAACAAGTAAAGTTACACAGGATGATCATAATGCTTCAGGACAATGTCAGAAAGTGTATTTTCTGCAAGTTATTTAAAATGATGGAAAACAACATGACTGTGAATAATTAATTACAACAACAACAAAGGACTTAAGAAAACAAAAGTAAACTTCTTGGCAGGGGAAAAAGAGATTTGAATAAATGTGGGTTTTGACTCTTATGTAGGTGTCGTAAGCATTCATAAAGCAATATAACAAGTGTAAATGTATGGGTCATGAGAGTGTTATGACCATATTATGACAGGTTATGACAAGTTATGTCAGCCGTTATGAAATGGTTATGACAGAGTCATAATGTGTTATGACGCTGAGTGTGAAGTAAAGTGTTACCATAAAGGTAAAGTACGGCCCTCCGGACCTCGGTGAAGACCGAATGGGGCCCGCAGGTCAAAATGACTTTGACATCTCTGCACTACAGCATTTGTATGAAGACTCTTAATCACAATGAAAAGAGACTTATTGAATGTATCACTTACCATTGTCTGTGGCCATAAAGATGGCGGTGTATTTGTTGTCGTGAACGTAAGGCGACTCGCGGTCCAGATTGGCGGAGGTGTTCACCGTGCCTCTGACCGGGTTCACGCTGAGCCAGTTAGCCGGGTCTCTCAGGACCGCAAACCTGAACAGGGAACAGATGACAGCTGATCAGAATATATTCAGGGTAATACCATGGTATGACACTATACAATATATTCAAGCTTTGTAGACATGCAGATCACCTATGCGACATAAGATAGATAGTAAGTGCAATTGAAAAATAATACATTTTTCTATGAGGAAATACTGAATGGACAATAACTATCAAAGATACAAAGCTTTTGAATCACAGCATGACAAGACTGCATGTACTGTATCTGAAGTGTGTATGAGGTGCGGGTGAGGTTGAATGGACGGCTGTGTATGTCTGTGGACACTGTAGTTGGACTGTGTGTTTGATGAATGAACTCTGGTAGCTTCTCAGTGAAAAATGACCTAGTTTGTGTGGAAAGTGGCTGAAGTATGAGGCCTCCATGACCCCGCTAATGTGATCCTGAGCGCCATGTGATGGGAGGTGCATTGTGATTGGCTAGGGAATTAAGACATGCCTCTGGGGCTTCTCATCTGTGTTCATGTCACACACCGCTGATTTAGTGGCCAATCCCCATCCCATACACACACCCAGAGGTACTAAGACACAGCGAACGCCGACTAGTTTAAGCACTCTACCCTTATATACCGATAAACACTCACATGTACTTGTGCTTTACACACACACACACACAACACACACACACACACACACACACACACACACACACACACACACACACACACACACACACACACACACACACACACACACACACACACACACACACACACACACACACACACACACACACACACACACACACACACACACACACACACACACACACACACAACACACACAACACCACAGAGACGCGAGCATGCAAGCACACCCGGCACACACACAAAGTGCTCTCAGTGGTAGACAAATTGTCTTTGAAACTGAGCTCTTTCTGCTAAACAGAGCGAGACAAAGCCTTGGGAAATGGCTTTGTAATCAACCTCCACTCACACCTTCACCACAAGAGAAATGACACCTTCCTCTATCTCTATCTCCCTATTCCTCTCTCCCACCATGCACCTATTAAATACCACAACAACATACCGCATTTAAAACGCATGCACCTGACATGACTGGATATACAGTACTGTACAGTGCACACCCACACACACATTTCCACAAGACAGATTGCATGCATATGGAAAGAGATAGCAAGAAACAAAATAGACACATACTTTCACACAAACAGACTGATACACACACCAACACGGACTGTGCACACAGCTCATTTTATAGTAGAATGAGAAATCAGAACCAAGCTTAAACATTCTCACAGGTCATTAACCCCAATATGTCCCTATTCTCCCATCAGTAAACACATCTAACACACACACATGCACGCGCGAGACACACCACCACACACACACACACACCCACACACACACACACACACACACACACACACACACACACACACACACACACACACACACACACACACACACACACACACACACACACACACACACACACACACACACACACCACACACACTTCCTGGTTATCGGTCCTCCATCACCACCAGGCATCACACGACAATACATACACACACAGAGAAGCTCATTGCTTGGAAAGAGGCAAAAACAAGATGATTATCCTGCTGCTTTGGGTACACAGAAGTCGCTTGATCCAGTAATACATTGTTCAATGGTTTGTATTGACTGCAAGCCTATTTGGTGATAGAATCTATTCGGTTGCAGCTTAAATGATAAAGCATATAAAAGGTTTTCCCCCACCCGTTTTCCGCAACACCGCTGTGTTTTTGAGGGATTGGAGCCTAGAAAGGAAGTCATTCTTCCACCTGATTGTCTGATTTAGACAGATATGTATGATATGTCTCTCTATATCTACATGAGTGTGGCCAGATCCACAGTTTAAGTCCCCTGAATAGAGGCTTCCACTGAGTGTAACCAAACATCTGTCCTACAGCGAGCCTCATACGGCTGTCCTATAATCGCCCTCCACCACAGACCTCTCAGAAACACTGGTCTTCTGGCCCTCCTCAGGTCCAACTAGCCCATCAAGCATCAGGACTCTGGACAAAGACCCATATCCTGCCCTCTCCTCCCTTCTCCCAGTCCAGATGTTTCAGATTCTCTCTCACACACACACACAACACACGCACACACACACACACACACACACACACACACACACACACACACACACACACACACACACACACACACACACACACACACACACACACACACACACACACACACACACACACACACACACACCACACACACACACACACACACACCACACACACACACACACACACACACAGAGAGAGAGAGAGAAGAGATGTGCAATAAATCCCTCCAGTTGGCCCGTCCAGGGGCTGTGAGTGGGAGCGTGTGTGCAGTGAGGAGGCCTGAGTGTGGGTTTCAGTGGAGAGGCCAGTGGTGCTGCTGAATAATTCGAGCTGGGTCCCGCTGACTGGGTCCCGCTGACTGGTGACTGGCCAGCCTTCCCTGTCTGTCCTGTCTACCCTTGCCTGACAACTCAAACTGAATTATTCGATCGGTACATACGTTAGTTCGAATCTGCCATCATTGAAGTCATTTGGGTGACGAGTGGCATTGTACAAATCAAAGACGTTGGTTTTCCCATGTATGTTCTGGCTCTAGACCAACCCATAGGTTTCTGGGACCAATCAGATGGTTCGAAAGCAATGAGTCTGGGTAACCAGGTAATGTCTACCGGCTCTGCCCTGTCCTGCCCGGCCCTCTGGCCTGTACACTCTTAGAAAAAAAGGTGCTATCTAGAACCTTAAAGGGTTAACCTTAAAAGGTGCTATCTAGAACCTTAAAGCACCTATGGCTGCCCCCATAGGAAAACCTTTGAAGAACCGTTTTTGGAGAAGACAGACAGTAAGAGGGTTCTACATAGAACCAAAAAGGTTTCTCCTATGAGGACAGCCGATTAACCATTTTGGAACCCTTTTTTCTTAGAGTGTACCACCCTGTCTGCTCTGGTCTGCCCTGCCCTGCTCTGCCCTGCCCTGCCCTGGTCTGCGCTGCGCTGCTCTGCCCTCCCCTGTCTTCCCTGCCTACCCTGATCTGCCCTGTCTGTCCTATTTTTTTGTCCCCTCCAGCTGGGGACGGCCCTGTCTTACTGTCTGTCTTCTCCAGCTGGATGAGACAGGGCTCTGCCACATCAGACAGGACAGAGACAGGGCTCTGCCACATCAGACAGGACAGAGACAGGGCTCTGCCACATCAGACAGGACAGGAGACAGGGCTCTGCCACATCAGACAGGACAGAGACAGGGCTCTGCCCACATCAGACAGGACAGAGACAGGGCTCTGCCACAGTCAGACAGGACGAGACAGGGCTCCTGCCACATCAGACAGGACAGAGACAGGGCTCTGCCACATCAGACAGGACAGAGACAGGGCTCTGCCACATCAGAGTCTCAGTCACTGATGCTAATCAGATACAGTATGTATCAGAATGATGCTATGAGAGGGGGACCTCCATAAATACAGCATAAAAACACTCCAAACCTATCACTCTCAACAAAATCGTATGCCATTATTTATTTTCTTTCCAGGTATTTAAACCTCAGTTCCCATGTAAAGTTGAAGTTGTATGTAAACTTCTGACCAACTGGGAATGTGATGAAAGAAATAAAAGCTGAAATAAATCATTCTCTCTGCTATTATTCTGACATTTCACATTCTTTAAATAAGTGGTGATCCTAACTGGCCTAAGCAAGGGGATTTTTACTAGGATTAAATGTCAGGAATTGTGAAAAACTGAGTTTAAATGTATTTGGCTAAGGTGTATGTAAACTTCCCATTTCAAATGCATAAGCATCAGAGGCACTCAAACACAAACTTAGTAGTAGTAATGCATAACAGATGCGTTCTCTTTCCACGCTCCCGCTCTAGACATACAGTAAGTGACACCCACACATACTTAAAAATTATTGTACACAGTGGTAATGCACAAAATGGTCCCTCGCTACCTCTCTAGTCTCTATAGTGAGTGCCTAGCAATAAGAGCAGCCCTGTGAGGCCAGGTTATGGTACTGGATCACCCCAGCTCCATGGTAACCCCAAATGAGGCAGCACAACGTGTACAAACACAGGGACCATTAACCTTCTCTTAAGGTCATTAGAGAGACATTAAAAATACATTATGCAAAAAAAAAAAAACATCTTTCTCATACAGGGTACATGTTTATCAGCAACATTGCAAATTGTCACAGCCAATTGTCCAAATAATCACTTACATCCACATCTAGAATTTTCCCTTTTATCCTTCTCTCTCTCCTCCTCCTCTGCCTCTCTCTCTCGCTCACTACAAACACACATACACACAAGCACACAAGCATACGCGCTCACACACAAATGAGAAAAGATTGGAGCCAGAAATTGCCTGTACTTTCTGCTTGCACTGTAAAATAGCCAATAGCAAGTTGATTTGCTCACATTATTTCTGCTTGAGCGGCAGAATTCCTCTCCGGTGCTGTAAGGCAAATCCAGGCCTGACCCTACTCTACCGAGAACTGAGTCTGAGCCCATTTCAGCTTTCATCTGACGGTTAGAGCCTCCCTGGGGACACCTTATAGGACTCAGATCTTCCAGGACCCAGGACAGCCCAGTCAAGGGAGTGCTTTTCCTACATCACAGGAAGATGCAGTCTATTCTAGGATAATGACAGTGACACCCTGAGAGAGAGAGAGGACGTTAAGACAACGCAGCAGCACGCTTTAGGAGAAATCTGCTCACCCACACAGTTCACATAGATATCTCTGCATGAGGTTGAGACCCCTTTAGGATCAACTATTACAATACCATTGCATCAGATGCATATGGTTATGCATACAGTATGCGTGTGTGTGTGTGTGTGTCGTGTCTGTGCTGTGTGTGTTGGTGTGTGTGTGTGTGTGTGTGTGTGTGTGTGTGTGTGTGTGTGTCTGTGTGTCTGTGTCTGTGTCTGTGTCTGTGTGTCTGTGTGTCTGTGTCTGTGTCTGTGTCTGTGTCTGTGTCTGTGTCTGTGTCTGTGCTGTGTCTGTGTCTGTGTGTGTGTGTGTGTGTGTGTGTGTGTGTGTGTGTGTGACAGACAGACAGCAGACAGACAGACAGACAGACAGACAGACAGACAGACAGACAGACAGACAGACAGACAGACAGACAGACAGACAGACAGACAGACAGACAGACAGACAGACAGACAGACAGACAGACAGACAGACAGACAGACAGACAGACAGACAGACAGACAGACAGACAGACAGCACAGAGAAGAAAAGAGAGTGTGTGAGAGAGAGAGATCTGATTGGTACCATTGTTACTGACATTAAGTATTTCTGAGAAAGCTTGTACTAAGTAAATCCTCATTCAAATACACTTATCGTAAGTGCATTGGATAAGACCATTTGCTAAATTATAGACTGTAAGTGCACTGTAGAGAAAATTGTATATTTTTAATTTCAAAGCTGGTTGAATTACTATTTTTTAACTGTATCCATCTGCAACTTACCCAGGTGAGATAAATTACAGAACTAGAATAATTGAAAACCAAATTATTTAGAATGTTTTATAATTTAGTCTATGTCATTTTTGACTTTGAAGTGACAAATCTCAATTTCAATTTAGATTTTTTCTATTTCTTGTTCCTGTGTCGTTGTAAATTACACAATACATGTGTAAATACCAAAGGTTTTTATAAGAAACAGTGAAACATGCAGCAAGGGTGTCAATATATTTGACCACACCTGTAAATCAGTACAGAATGTGTGTATGCTGTAAATTAGTACGTGTATAGCTACAGTATGGATGGGTGTATGCTGTAAGTTAGTAAGTGTATAGCTACAGTATGGATGTGTGTATGCTGTAAGTCAGTACGTGTGTAGCTACAGTATGGATGTGTGTATGCTGTAAGTTAATACGTGTATAACTACAGTATGGATGTGTGTATGCTGTAAGTTAGTACGTGTTAGCTACAGTATGGATGTGTGTTAGCTGTAAGTTAGTACGTGTGTAGCTACAGTATGGATGTGTGTATGCTGTAAGTTAGTAGCTGTATAGCTATAGTATGGATGTGTGTATGCTGTAAGTTAGTACGTATATAGCTACAGTATGGTTGTGTGTATGCTGTAAGTTAGTACGTGTATGCTACAGTATGGATGTGTGTATGCTGTAAGTTAGTACGTGTATAGCTACAGTATGGATGTGTGTATGCTGTAAGTTAGTACATGTATAGCTACAGTATGGATGTGTGTATGCTGTAAGTTAGTACATGTATAGCTACAGTATGGAGTGTGTATTGCTGTAAGTTAGTACGTGTGTAAGCTACAGTATGGATGTCTGTATGCTGTAAGTTAGTACATGTATAGCTACAGTATGGATGTGTGTATGCTGTAAGTTAGTACGTGTATAGCTACAGTATGGATGTGTGTATGCTGTAAGTTAGTACGTGTATAGCTACAGTATGGATGTGTGTATGCTGTAAGTTAGTACGTGTGTAGCTACAGTATGGATGTCTGTATGCTGTAAGTTAGTACGTGTGTAGCTACAGTATGGATGTGTGTATGCTGTAAGTTAGTACGTGTATAGCTACAGTATGGATGTGTGTATGCTGTAAGTTAGTACGTGTATAGCTATAGTATGGATGTGTGTATGCTGTAAGTTAGTACGTATATAGCTACAGTATGGATGTGTGTATGCTGTAAGTTAGTACGTGTATAGCTACAGTATGGATGTGTGTATGCTGTAAGTTAGTACGTGTATAGCTACAGTATGGATGTGTGTATGCTGTAAGTTAGTACGTATATAGCTACAGTATGGTGTGTGTATGCTGTAAGTTAGTACGTGTATAGCTACAGTATGGATGTGTATGCTGTAAGTAAGTACGTGTGTAGCTACAGTATGGATGTGTGTATGCTGTAAGTTAGTACGTGTGTAAGCTACAGTATGGATGTTGTATGCTGTAAGTTAGTACATGTATAGCTAAGTATGGATGTGTGTATGCTGTTAAGTTAGTACGTATATAGCTACAGTATGGATGTGTGTATGCTGTAAGTTAGTACGTGTGTAGCTACAGTATGGATGTGTATGCTGTAAGTTAGTACGTGTATAGCTACAGTATGGATGTGTGTATGCTGTAAGTTAGTACGTGTATAGCTACAGTATGGATGTGTGTATGCTGTAAGTTAGTACGTGTATAGCTACAGTATGGATGTGTGTATGCTGTAAGTTAGTACGTGTTATAGCTACAGTATGGATGTGTGTATGCTGTAAGTTAGTACGTGTATAGCTACAGTATGGATGTGTGTATGCTGTAAGTTAGTACATGTATAGCTACAGTATGGATGTGTGTATGCTGTAAGTTAGTACGTGTGTAGCTACAGTATGGATGTGTGTATGCTGTAAGTTAATACGTGTATAGCTACAGTATGGATGTGTGTATGCTGTAAGTTAGTACGTGTAATAGCTACAGTATGGATGTGTGTATGCTGTAAGTTAATACGTGTATAGCTACAGTATGGATGTGTGTATGCTGTAAGTTAGTACGTGTATAGCTACAGTATGGATGTGTGTATGCTGTAAGTTAGTACGTGTATAGCTACAGTATGGATGTGTGTATGCTGTAAGTTAGTACGTGTATAGCTACAGTATGGATGTGTGTATGCTGTAAGTTAGTACGTGTATAGCTACAGTATGGATGTGTGTATGCTGTAAGTTAGTACGTGTGTAGCTACAGTATGGATGTGTGTATGCTGTAAGTTAGTACGTGTATAGCTACAGTATGGATGTGTGTATGCTGTAAGTTAGTACGTGTATAGCTACAGTATGGATGTGTGTATGCTGTAAGTTAGTACGTGTATAGCTATAGTATGGATGTGTGTATGCTGTAAGTTAGTACGTATATAGCTACAGTATGGTGTGTGTATGCTGTAAGTTAGTACGTGTATAGCTACAGTATGGATGTGTGTATGCTGTAAGTTAGTACGTGTATAGCTACAGTATGGATGTGTGTATGCTGTAAGTTAGTAGCGTGTATAGCTACAGTATGGATGTGTGTATGCTGTAAGTTAATACGTGTATAGCTACAGTATGGATGTGTGTATGCTGTAATGTAATACGTGTAAGCTACAGTATGGATGTGTGTATGCTGTAAGTTAGTACGTGTATAGCTACAGTATGGTGTGTGTATGCTGTAAGTTAGTACGTGTGTAGTAGCTACAGTATGGATGTGTGTATGCTGTAAGTTAGTACGTGTGATAGCTACAGTATGGATGTGTGTATGCTGTAAGTTAGTACGTGTATAGCTACAGTATGGATGTGTGTATGCTGTAAGTTAGTACGTGTATAGCTACAGTTATGGATGTTGTGTATGCTGTAAGTTAGTACGTGTATAGCTACAGTATGGATGTGTGTATGCTGTAAGTTAGTACGTGTATAGCTACAGTATGGATGTGTATCTAACATCTGTTCCAGTGCAGCATGGGGTCCTATGTTCATTAGTGTTTCCTGTGACAGGAGTGATGTTGTAAATGTCCCCAGCAGCTGGAGACAAACGCTGCCTCCTACTGTACATCACATCCCATCAGACAGACCCCACTACTCTCTGCTCTGCGCGCCTCCTAATCCGGCCCCCGTGCTAGATGGGTAGAGCTAGGAGACAGTAATCAGTGCAACACCAAACCCCTGGCCTGCTCAGGGAGCCATGCACGGGTCCACATCTACAAGCCACAGATCTGCTAAGTCTCCAGTAAAAATGCTGAAATAGGCACTAACTCATTTATCTTTGTCCCCCTTGCGCTCTTTTACGCTGTGTCAACCAAGTAGATTTCCAGAGGTGTGCTGCATATTGATGCCCCCCTCTGTTCCTCTCCTTCTCAGGCTGGGGCGCTGGAGCCTGGGGGCTGTTTGCTGCTGGTACACGTGGAAGAAGTGGGGAAGGGATAATGCTACAGGCTTCCTCACTGACGTGTCATATGGGGTGAGATGCTGCTACATATCAGCCATTTTAAATAACATGGGAGGACTGCGATGATCAAGATTGGATTAGCAATGTTCATCAAAATTGTTGAAAGGTTTTAAAAACAATTCTAATAAGGACAACTGTCACGAATTCCGCCAAAGTCGGCACCTCTCCTTGTTCGGGCTGCGTTCGGCGGTCGACGTCACTGGCTTTCTAGCCATCGCCGCTCCATTTTTCATGTATCCATTTGTTTTGTCTTGTTCCCTGCACACCTGGTTTTCATTCCCCAATCAATTCATATGTATTTATTCCTCTGTTCCCCATCATGTCTTTGTGTAGGATTGTTTGTGTTACGTGTATTTTGATATTGTGGATATTGTTACGCGCATCATTTTTTGTCTATGTTACGTGTTTTGGGCACATTTTATGTTATTTTTTGCTGTCATTTTGACCGGAATAAAAAGTGCGCCTGTGCTCTCTGCTCTCCTGCACCTGACTTCGCCTCCAATACACACTCCTAACAGCAGCAGTTGGACAATGGATGATTTTTATTTTTATCCATCAGATATTGACTGAATTATAGCACATCAAACATTTTACTGGAGAAATAATTAATGGAGTTCACGGTTTTTGGTAGGAATTCTGGAATTACATTAATTGTAAAATGTCACTTTTCTTTTCTTAGAATGCACTCATATATACATTTTCTAATATATCAGGTATTTTATTAGTGTTTTGTGTTCCAATTTTTTTTTTTATATGTGCCTACTTTGCATAAATACACTGGGTGTATTTGCATGTATGATAAATTAACATAAAGGGTGGAACAGGGCTGCAAACACCAAAGACTTCCTCTGTCTACCCTACCTGCTCTGTCTACCCTCCCTGCTCTTCTATTCACGTGTCGCGGTTTACCTTCTTCAGTGACTGTCTTCGATAATCTGACTGGGTGCTCTGGCTTTCAGTTTTCCTAACCATACCTGCCTCGTCCCTACCTCGCCTGCTTCTGTCTCCCGGTACTGCCGACTACCTCCCAAGACCTGATTTCTGTCTCCCTATCCCTGGGTACTACCCCCTCCTCTGTCCGAGCCCCCATCTCCCTGCCCTGTTCTACCCTCCCCTGCTCTGTCTACCTACTGCTGCTGTCTACCCCTTCATCCTGCTCGACTCTTGTCTCAGATTGTGGATTACTGTGCTGACACAGTTCCTCCAGATATTCTCTATAGCATGCTCAGATAGAATTTTGTGTGCATTCATTATCTAATTAACCCATCCATTCTTCTTACACCATTCTCTGCTCTTCCTCCTGCTTGTCTGCCGACTACCTGCTCTGTCTACCCTACCTGCTCCGTCTACCCTACCTGCTCTGTCTACCCTCTCTGCTCTGTCTACCCTCCTGCCTTGTCGCCCTCCATCGTACTCTTTCGACCCTACCTACTCAGTCTACCCTCCTTGCTCTGTCTACCCTACCTGCTCTGTCTACCCTACCTGCTCTGTCTAGGCCTACTGTACCTCACTCACTGCGCTTTCTAGACTGCCTCATTAATTACTGTTGTTGTCACGTTCTCTTGCATATAATTCAACAAGTGTTGTCAATAGCAGGATACCCTCAGAAAAATCAACACGCTAGGCTCTAGTTTGCACACTATAGCATACTTTAAATGTTTTCCGATATTAGACATAATGTCACTATAAACCGAGTGTTTTTTTTCGGAAGTTGCTTTCATTTCAGGACATCTAATATGAAAACATTTCACTGGTATTCAATTGTAACCTTTTCAATTCCACAAAAAAGTACCCCATTAAAATAAAAGTTTATCCTTTTCTGCTTCTCTGTCTTACACATGTTAATCGTGTGCTTTACCGAAGAGGCTCGAGATGCGTTAAATCCAGTACGAAGCCATAGCATATAGATGCAACAGAAAGACAATCGTATTTCATTGAGCCATTTCAAGCTATTATCGGGGTGTGTTTTGACAGTCATTACAAACGTTTCCGTAGTCGTAACATAACGCGGGAAAAAAACGCCAGCACAAGCAGGAGCAGAAAGGGTCGCAGGATAAAATGAAAGCAATCAATCCAGCGAGATTTAAGTGACAAGTGGATTTTGCGTCCCTCAAACACGCCCACAGATCCTCAGGTGGGCGGGGCCCAGCCGCACGCGGGTTTCCTGTTCGGTAACTGGACGATTCTCATCTCAGCATCCAGCATCACTCCACAAAAGGCGCACTACACACCATCCGGCGCCCATCTGGGAACGTCGAACTACGCACGCTACGCGCGTTAACACATCGGCGTACAGCCTACGCTCGACACACAGCAGCACACATCTTTGGCACACGGTAGCGAGCATCGCGCACACAGGACACGACTACAGCACACCCACATCCACATCAGCTACCGAGACCACTACACATCACCATGAGCACCACCAGCACGCCACACTACGACATAGCACAGGACACACACTCACCCCCATCACACCCGTGGCGTGGCACAACCACACACCACTACCGACACATTGTGTCACACGTACACGGCTCAACAACCGCCGCAGTGATTCAAAGTGCCAATGTACCTCACCTTGACTATCCTGAGTGCACTGTGACTTAGACAAGTGCATACTTCTGAGGTGTGATGTTTTGGCAGCACACTTCAAAGCCACTAATCATGCTCCCTCTCTCCACTTCCAGACAGCAGTGATCAGTGACTTACTGGCTGAAAGAACCAGAGGGCAAGAAGCCAATGATAATACTCCCCTCTATCAGTGAGCTACTGTATGTGAAAAATACTTTTGAGGGCAGCCATTAGTACATTTGAAATTCCCCAGAAGTTCAGGACCTGTTTTTGGGCCTTGGCAGTCTGTAGACTTCATCAGAATTCAGAACTCGCTGAGCAGGAATGAGGGAGGAAGAGATAACAGTGCAGAGGACTGTGGATGAAGGAATAATTACAGAGTGCCGGGCATCACTCTCTTCATTCTTTCTTTGCCTTCTTCCTCCACTACCTTGTTCACACTCTTCATTTCATTCTGACTGTCTGCTACTCTGCTGACAATGAGTCTAATAACCTCGGATGTCTAAGCAGGACTGTGAGAAAACATGGCTACTTGTTAGTTGATAAAAGGGTGAAAAGAGAGAGATGTCAGTTGGCATTGATCTAGTCTGCCCCTGAGAGAACTGCAGCTATAATCAGAAAACTTTGTCATCAAGACATCCACTCAGGGCCTGATAGGAAAATTACAGGCACATGTGCCCCCATGCTGCCCAACCTCACACGGCTCTGCTCTGGCCCACAGGAGAAATTGCCTTTGTCACACCAGGTCATATTTCTATTCCATATCAGCACAATAGCAAGGCTGTAGTAAGGAAGTAAATGTGACGGGCCGAGTGGGCAAAATAAACACAATGTGACTGGCCATCAATCAGCTGTCAGACACACTGCGTAATATGGCCTGTTTCCGAGTGTGTACATGTAAGTTAGAATATGTTTAATGATAAGAAGTAGAAGCTCAGTATTGAGAAGTCAGAATAAAAACAGAGCTTAATCGGTCTTGATTAGATGGCTCTGGAAGGTCATGGAACTTTAAACATACGTTTTTAATTTCATCAAAGTTGGCCAGACTATCCTCTTAACCTCTTGGGAAGTTAAATCTTTTCTCATTAACTGAACTGAGATGCTGTAATTGTTGGTCTTCTGTTTACCTATGGAACCATTTTGCTCGTTCAAACGGAAAGCACCAGAAACCATATACTGGACCATAGTCCAAAACGCATTTCTTCAATTGGCTACGGAGGTGCATATTTGTTGTGCAATACCGTTTTCCATAAAACCTTGCAAAGCTCTCACTGAACTGTTGCATGTGGCGATTAGCCTCTCCAACCCTCTCCATTGTAATACATCTTGTACATAAGATGATACAGGCTTTGACAAAATGGGTCCAGCAATCATAATGGACATCCTCCTCAAGTCCCTTAAGAGTGAATAAGGAGTAAACGCATACTCCACATTTTCCATTGTTGTGCACTGAAATGAGAAAACCCTGATGAGATTTTAGCGGGTAGTTGGCCTATGTCTGCAGGTGCATTCAGTGCATCAACTTTAAGCTGAATAATTCTTAGTATTCCATCATCCAGCAAACCAATAGTCTTCGAGATGGTCAAAACGTGTTTTTCTGTCCCTTGTAAAAGATGATGCATAGAGTCCACTACGGCCAAGTCTATGGGCATGAAATATGGACATTTAAATAGCTCAGAGAATCTGGCCCAAGTTTTAATCTCTTTAGTTTTCCTCTCTGCCTTGATCTTCGCCTGTGTCCACATACTCCCTTGCATTTTGTGAACTTCATTCTTACGTTGCAGTACAAGGTTGTCCGTCCAGTGCATGATGGAGTAATCTGCCTTTTCACCTTTTACATGGAAATGTCTGTAGGCATTTGTTGCAACCTGTGTGAGCTTGACCTGGATCTGTGTTGATGAACAGATAAAAAGATGGTGTTGAAATCTCAAGTAAGCTACATGAATGTTAAAAACATCACACTAATAAAAACCTTTCGAATAAAAGTTTATATTAGAATGACATTGAAAATAAAAAGGGGCCTGAAAGGCCCGGCAATGAAGAAGCCAACTTGATAAATTGTTATGATATATTAGATGCACACTAGTTAGGGGGACAAGCTTATGAACGCTTTTACAAAGGAAACACAAATAACTCCATAATAATATACACACGTACCATGTTCACCCTGCCAAAATAATTTTTGCTGCAATGGCAATTCCAATTCTTGCTGTTCAACTGTCCATTGATGAGTGAATTTATCATAGAACTTAGCATTATCATAGAACTTAGCATTATCATAGAACTTAGCATTATGTTCATAGTATGCTTTCTTTCCCAAAGGTCTGTGGCAGTGGCCACACTCTTTCATGTGATATCAAAAGTCTTGGGTTTGCGCTTTGACATGATAGCGACAACAAAAAAAACTAGAGTATTTAAATGGTAGTACATTTGACTAAATTACTCACTCAAAATATACCAAGTATAATATGTTATAAATATTACAAAAATTTACCAAAATGTGAACAGAGGACAATATTCAGAAAGTATTTCAAAATACACACAAAGTAGGCTATTTGACTGAAAACAATCCTTACTTCTGTAACAATGTAAAAATGCAAACAACTATTCAGAGACTATTTCAAAATGGAGATAACCTCTCTCAATAAGATTTAGTACAGACCAGGCCTGACACAAAATGTAGTAATATTAGCCTACTTGACAACAATTCAGTCAATTCCACAAGTATTAAGTAGAGATAGATAAAGAGAGAAGTTCTTGGTTGATTTGTTGGTACGTGTGAAAAGGTTAAAGAAAACCCTTTGAGTTCTATTAGGTAGATAGCTCTTAATCCACGATATGGCAGATGTTGAAAAGCTATAACACATAACACATTTTTTAACAGGTTATGGTCAACAATATCAAAGGCTGCACTGAAATCTAACAGTACAGCTCCCACAATCTTCTTCTTATCAATATCTTTCAACCAATCATCAGTCATTTGTGTCAGTGCAGTACATGTTGAGTGCCCTTCTCTATAAGCATGCTGAAAGTCTGTTGTTAATTTGTTTACAGAGAAATAGCATTGTATTTGGTCAAACACATTTTTTCCCAACAGTTTGCTAAGAGCTGGTATTAAGCTGATAGGTCTGCTGTTAAAACCAGCAAAGGCCGCTTTACCACTCTTGGGTAGCAGAATGACTTTGGCTTCCCTCCAGGCCTGAGGACAAAGACTTTCCTCTAGGCTCAGATTGAAGATATGACAGATAGGAGTGCCTATAGAGTCAGCTACCATCCTCAGTAGCTTTCCATCCATGTTGTCAATGCCAGGAGGGTTGTCATTATAGATTGATAACAATAATTTTTCCACCTCTCCCACACTAACTTTACAAAATTCAAACTTGCAATGCTTTTCTTTCATTATTCTTTTTTTTAATGTATGAATATGATGGCTCACTGTTAGTTGTTGGCATTTCCTGCCTAAGTTTGCCCACTTTGCCAATGAAGTAATCATTAAAATAATTGGCAACATCAAATGGTTTTGTGATGAATAAGCTATCTGATTCGATGAAAGATGGAGTTGAATTTGCCTTTCTGCCCATAATTTCATTTAAAGTACTCCAACGTTTTTTTCCATAATTCTTTATATCACTGATCTTGGCTTCATTAATACAGTTTCTTCTTCTTTTTGTTGAGTTTACTCACATAATTTCTCAATTTGCAGTAAGTCAGCCAGTCAGATGTGCAGACAGACTTATTAGCCACTCCTTTAACACCCCTCTCCTTCAACCATACAGTTTTTCAATTCCTCATCAATCCATGGAGCCTTAACAGTTCTAACAGTCGGTTTCTTAACAGGTGCATGTTTATCAATATTTGGAAGAAGCAATTTCATAAATTCATCAAGTGCAGCGTCTGGATGCTCCTCATTAATCACATCAGACTAACAAATATTTTTTACATCATCCACATAAGCGTCACAGCAAAATATTTTGTATGATCTCTTATACACTATTTTAAACCCAGCTTTTAGAATTTGGCTTTCCTGGATATACAGTGCCTTGCAAAAGTATTCATCCCCTTGGCATTTTACCTATTTTGTTGCATTACAACCTGTAATTTAAATAGATTTTTATTTGGATTTCATGTAATGGACATACACAAAATAGTCCAAATTGGTGAAGTGAAATTAAAAGAAAAACGTGTTTCAAAAAATGCTATGAAACCCTTAAATAAGAATTCGTGCAACAAATTACCTTCAGAAGTCACATAATTAGGTAAATAAAGTCCACCTGTGTGCAATCTAGGTGTCACATGATCTGTCACATGATCTCAGTATATATACACCTGTTCTGAAAGGCCCCAGAGTCTGAAACACCACTAAGCAAGGGGCACCACCAAGAAAGGGGCACTATGAAGACCAAGGAGCTCTCCAAACAAGTCAGGGACAAAGTTGTGGAGAAGTACAGATCAGGGTTGGGTTATAAAAAAAATATCAGAAACTTTGAACATCCCACGGAGCACAATTAAATCCATTATTTAAAAATGGAACGAATATGGCACCACAACAAACCTGCCAAGAGAGGGCCGCCCACCAAAACTCACGGACCAGGCAAAGAGGGCATTAATCAAAGAGGCAACAAAGTGACCAAAGATCACTCTGCAGGAGCTGCAAAGCTCCACAGCGGAGATTGGAGTATCTGTCCATAGGACCACTTTAAGCCGTACACTCCACAGAGCTGGGATTTACGGGAGAGTGACCAGAAAAAAGCCATTGCTTAAAGAAAAAAATAAGCAAACACGTTTGGTGTTCGCCAAAAGGCATGTGGGAGACTCCCCAAACATATGGAAGAAGATACTCTGGTCAGATGAGACTAAAATTGAGCTTTTTGGCCATCAAGGAAAACGCTATGTCTGGCGCAAACCCAACACCTCTCATCACCCCGAGAGAGAGCACCAAGAATGGTGGTGGCAGCATCATGCTGTGGGGATGTTTTTCATCGGCAGGGACTGGGAAACTGGTCAGAATTGAAGGAATGATGGATGGTGCTAAATACATGGAAATTCTTGAGGAAAACCTGTTTCAGTCTTCCAGAGATTTGAGACTGGGACGGATGTTCACCTTCCAGCAGGACAATGACCCTAAGCATACTGCTAAAGCAACACTTGAGTGGTTTAAGGGGAAACATTTAAATGTCTTTGAATGGCCTAGTCAAAGCCCAGACCTCAATTCAATTGAGAATCTTTGGTATGACTTAAAGATTGCTGTACACCAGCGGAACCCATCCAACTTGAAGGAGCTGGAGCAGTTTTGCCTTGAAGAATGGGAAAAAATCCCAGTCGCTAGATGTGCCAAGCTTATAGAGGCATACCCCAAGAGACTTTCAGCTGTAATTGCTGAAAACGGTCGCTCTACAAAGTATCAAAAATCTGTAGTGTTTGTAAACACCCTGGTAGGTTGATTAATAAGGGAACCAGATTACAGGCACTGGTTACAGTGAGAAGCTTCCTCTTGAGCGGACAGCTTGATGAAAACCAGTCAATATTCAGGTCCACGAGAAAGTAGACCTCTCTGTTTACATCACATACACTATCAAGCATTTCACACATATTATTTAGATACTGACTGTTAGCACTTGGTGGCCTATAGCAACACCCCGAAATAAAAGGCTTTTTATCTGTGCCAAGTGAACCTGCAACCACAACACTTCAATCACACTTGACATAAGATCTTCTCTAAGCATGACAGGGATATGGCTCTGAATATATACAGCAACACCTCCCCAATAAGCATTTCAGTCTCTTCTATAGATGTTATATCCTTGTATTGCTACTGCTGTATCATCAAATGAATTATCTAAGTGAGTCTAAGAAATGGCTAATATATGAATGTTATCTGATGTTAGTAAGTTATTGATTTCATGAACCTTATTTCTAAGGCTACATATATTAATATGGACTATTTTCAGCCCTTTCCTGGGTAGCTTATCAGAGATAGACAATATGGAAAAGCGCAAACAAAGCAAGATAAAAATATATATACATTCAGCATTCCATTTAATCAATTGGTGTGTGTGTGTGTGCTGCGGAGTTGAAACTGCGAACCCATATGCTTGGCTCTCTCATCCCTTCCAGTCTTCTGGGAGGGAGGGTGGACAATGAGCCTGTCATAGCAGATGTAAGCAATGTCCCCACGCGCTCTGGCAGCTTTCATGGCAGTGATAAGTTCTTTCCTCTTCTGGCGCACAGCTTCAGGATAGTCCTCGTTGAGGAAGATATATGTTCCTCTCAAGTTCTTGGCTTTTCCAGAACAGCTACCTTGTCCTTGAACCTCAGGAACTTGACCACTATAGGCCTGGGCCTGTCACCTGGGCTGGTGGTGGGTTTTCTAGTCCTGTGGGCGTGCTCCACCTCAATCTTCCTGTGGTCCATCTTCAATTTCTCAGAGATCATTTCCCTCAGTTTTTCCTCAGACTCCGTCCAGGTCTCGTGGAGATTCTGCAATTCCGTCCTCAACCATGTTGTTCTGCCTTGATTGTTCCTCGGGATTTATCCGTCATTGTTATCATGGATTCACACACAGAACTGATGTCCTCTCTCAAAGGCTTACAGATTGCTGTCATCTTGCCGTTCTCCGGTTTCAACTCATTGAGCTGACCCTGGGAGAACTGCAAACTGTTCTTCAGGTCCTGGACCTCTCTAGTCAGGTCGTTCATTCTTTTATTAGTTGAATCCACCAGTATTTGGACAAAACACTTGAAGCTATTTTCTTGTTGTTTTAACAACTACTTGTAGAACTATTTTTGTTTGTTTAAAATATCCTTCACGTGTGATAGAGAGACACCACTGTTCTCAACGGTACTCCTGCCGGCTTTGGTCTTTGTCATGGTAGCTAGCAACTTAAGTAACGCTGTTACTCCTCGCAGTTCCAGGCAGGGCAGGTCACAGGGAAGATTGGAAACAACAGCAGGGATCCAGACAGCCACAAACACGGTACAATCCGCGGTCCCAGCCACAATGGCTAACCGCATCGTGGACTGTGTTCAAGCCCTCAAGACAACCTTGCCAGCTTGATAGGCAGTTAACTAGCAACTAGGCTATCTGCTACGTCAAATAGTTCCTCAGACCCGGTCTTGGTCGGCAGGATCACTGAACAGAGACTAGCAGTACCAGCAACTGATGCCAACTGTGTCGCGGGATCCAAACTAGAAAGTTAGCTAGCTGCTAACTATTTAATACACTTTCAAACGACAAACTTTTCAAAACAACAAACCAGAGTGGACGCAGGGCAAAGAGTGGGAGATGTGTAGAAACCTCCTATGTGTTCTGTGCCACTGCAAGATGAGGCCGTACTTACAGAACTTCCATGACATGTTGTAGGCTAAATGCAAACAGTGTGAAATAAGATTTTGTTCTACACATTTTTGGGGGAAATTGTGTCAAATTGTCTCTGAACAGTTGTTGTGTTTTGTATCTTCTCTCTTTATCTATCTCTACTTAATACTTGTGGAATTGACTGAATTGTTGTCAAGTAGGTTAATATTTCTACATTTTGTGTCAGGCCTGGTCTGTACTAAATCTTATTGAGAGAGGTTACCTACATTTTGAAATAGTCTCTGAATAGTTGTTTGCATTTTTACATTGTTACAGAAGTAAGAATTGTTGACAGTCAAATACTGTTAGACCATTAGTAAACATTTCCACATGTCAGCCACATAAAAAATGTGCAAATTTACTTGAAACTGGGTGTATACGCTCGAAATTGTGTTGTGTTTCGAGACGTGCATGGATAGCAGTGGACGCATCAATTCGGGCTACAAGTGTAGGCTTAATGACAATCCCAGAATGTCATTACAATACATGTTTAGGTATTTTGTAACAGATGTCTCTTTCCATTCATCAAATTGTGGCTGCACAGTGCATTGTTTTGATGCTGGAATAATTTTGTGAGTGGATGAACGTGAGCGGGTAGCCTTTAAGAGCCCCTTTTTGAAGTGATTGTTTTACAATCAGATGAAAACATCACGACTGGTTGTGTTAATGCCTTATTAAAAGGTAATACATGTTCAAAGTTTTCTGACAATTCTTTACTAGGCCTACTAGAGAAACAGCGATCATATGAATTTAATAGACATTCTATATGTCATTCTATGAATACACCTACAGTAGGGGCTCTATTTAATCAGCATTAGGGAAGTTCAGCTTTACAGCGTGATTGAAATTTAAAGGCAATGTTTCCACTTTATCAGTGACTGTATTCACGGTAAGCACTGCATACCTTACCTTGACATTTATACTGCTAAAGTAAACTGATTAAAACAACCAACTCATCATCAATATTTGATTGTTTGAATCAGCTGTGTAGTGCTTGCGCAAAAACCAAAACGGCTGACCGAATTTGGAAAACCCTGGAATAGGCAATAAAAAAAGTGAGTCCCCTACCTACTTTTCACCCCTAACTCAGCCTGCACTCTTTCAAAAGTTTTAACATTGGATGGCCCCAACCATCAATCTGTAAGTCTCTGCTCTCTTTTTGCTTTTAATCTGCGGTTATGTTTTAGTTGTGTTGTGTTAGTTGTGTTCTAGCTGGTCTCCAGTATTTGGGCACTAGCTTGCCGACCATTACTGTGGTGTATGGCTAGGCTGACTAGGCTAATAGCTAATTGGCTAAATAACTAACAATAGCCAGCTGGCTAAGCTGACTGTATATAGCTAACATTCTATGATAACTGGTTAGCGTTATGTGTTTCCAAAATATTGCTTTACTTTAATGTAGCTGTTAAGGTGTTGATAGCAACTGGCTGACTCATTCAGTGCTAACATAACATTAGCAGGCTGGTAGGGCTAACATTAGCAGACTAGTAGGGCTAATGTTAGCAGGCTAGTTGGCTAGCAACTTTATTTGTAACATTACATTCATAAAGTATTTGCTTGTAAGTTTAACATTTTATTGAAACCAGTATTCATGAGTGGGACTCTTAAGTCCAATCTTCTTACATTTTATTGAGGAACATTCTATTGTTGGTACTTCAACACCATTAAAATTAAATTATTATTGTAAAAGTGTATAAATTACAGTGATCTGTCTTTGAACTTATTAACTTCGTGTTCATTTCAGCAGCATATTTCTGTTTGGCTTTTGTTTATCTGTCTTTCCCCTGGTGGCATTCATATGTCTTAGTGCCCACAACTTAAAAGGAACCACCATTGAATGGGAGACTTTTACTCTCCCAACTGAGTTTTGGGAGCTGTGCAGAAGTTGTGCATCTGTTGAAGGTAATATGATATATTACTAACAGAATGACAGGCTTGTAGGGAAACTAACAATGTTGCTCTATCAAATATAATAACTCCTCTGTGCTTGTAATCGAATACCTTTTTCCTCAAACTTTTGTCCTTTCTCAAGGTTATGAAATTTTGTGAGGTTGCCAATTCTTGTTCTTGAATGTATTTAGTTATTTGGACCTCAAATTTGAACTCAAAATATAACGTAACCCGGCAAATGCGTCATCACACTCTTTCATCTGATTGGTCGGGTAGGTGGGCCTTCTGAGCCGGCATACGAGTCATCACACTCTCTCATTTGATTGGTCGAGTATGTGGGCCTTCTGACTTGTGACTATGGTAACTAGTGACGACCCTGTAGCAGCTGTAATGTTAGCAGAGGTAGCTAGCTAGCTAGCTAAATTAAATTACTACAGCCAATAGCTAACATTACTAGCTAGTTAACAAACATTGTAGTTAACATGATCATGTTACATGGATTTAAGTTGTAGGTGTAAGAAATTGCACATTTCTGTCTTGACAAAAACAAGCTAGCTAATGAGTCTCTTCGTGGGAGGGAATGATGCATCACCAAACGAGGGCATGGATTTCCAACAACTCATGGCCAGGCTGAATCAGATGCCACGGGGGTATGAACGAAAGGCTGACTCAACTCTTCCAACAACAATAACAGCAGCAACTCCAGCTGAGCACTCCCCCAGCGGCTGCGCCGGAATGGGCGTTTGTCGAGCAACACAGAATGAGATATCCCTAAGTTCAATGTTTACTTTTACAACTTGCACATTGGTGGTAGCTAATGTTGAATATTTGAATCGTGTTAATTTGCTAATGGTGGTATTTTCTGTTTTAATAGCGGGCAGTAAGGGATATACACATTAATGCTAGCAAGGACAACTATAGAAAAGAAAAGAAAAGTGAATGTATTTATTTATGACTTTGAATTTGACAAAATAAAGTTTCAGGGGGGAAAAAGTCCCCCGAAATCAGGGTAGGTTGTTGTATGATGGTTATCTTAGCATTTTCATGCATAAACTTAATTTCCTGTTTTTCTATGTCATGTCTCAGGAAGAACAGTCTGCACAATACCCATGTACTGTCTGCTGGTCAGTCAGTTGAGATGAAGGTACACCACAGGAGGTTGGTGGCACCTTAATTGGGGAGGACGGGCTCAAGGCTGTAGTAGAATAAATGTTATCAATTTCATTTACGCCGTTCCAGCCATTATTATGAGCTGTCCTCCACTCAGCAGCCTCCACTGAGGGACACAGATGGAGAGTGAAGCATAGCAGAGTTTGAAGGTGAGTAGTCCCATAAAGACATGGACTGACTGTAACATAGTTCTACATCTTAAAATGTTCTCAGGGATTTTGATGCATACAGTATAACAATTGCTAATACACCACACTGACTTCTCAGACTCAGCTGCAAATCAGCATTAGACTGAAATAGTTTTTAGTGTGATTTTAATGTGCTTTTTTAGCTTTGAGATTCCTGTGTTCAAGACAGTTTGCTTATTGGGTAGAATAAGCTATAATTTCACAGGCTCTGGCCAGTCGGTCAAAATAACTCTCTGTTGAAGAGAAGTAGCGATTTGCGGGGGAAACTGAAGACATGATATCTGATGTGGAGACAGACCCAGAGGACCCGGATGCATTTTCAATAACCTCCCCACCCTGGCTCTCCCCGGAGTACCTGATTGCGTCATGAGACTAGAGAAGAAGGGCTCTTATGGGGGGAAAAAACGAAGCAACCATCCACATCCACAGCGGCCCTGCCCAGAACATCTGACCACAGAAAATCACGTGCACTTTAGAGACTATTTGAGTTTGATTTGAGTTTATTTAATTTTTTACAGGGACAGTGCACATTAATCAACATTTCAGTAAAAGTGAAGGTTTTAGCCAGCCGGCTAATTTTCAACCGCAGTCCCTGAGCAGGTTATTAAAAACAATTACTATACAGACAATCATTGAGCAGTGAGCACACGCAGAGCAACATAGGACAAGCAAGACACAGCATACAGACAGAGCAACATCGCACCAAAAGCAACAAGACAAAATCCATATAGGCAAAAACGTGTTTCCACACCTCACAAGCTACAGACAACAGACAACATGGAATGCGGCAATACACCGCTAGGGATTATGTTCACAAATCTGATTGATCATGTCTTCATGTTTTTTGTGAAAGTGTGATAGGTGGTGCAGTTATGTGTGTCTGATGGCAGTGTATTCCATACATGGGAAGCTCTCAGAGAAAGCGGATTTACTGAAGGTGCAATTCTTTAAGGGAACTGTACAGTCACCTCTCATGGCGGACCTTGTGGGTCTGCTGCCATAGGTTTGGGTTTTCTGTTTAACAAACATTTTCACTGACTCTTCACACCTGCTATTCAAAATACTTTTTTCACTGACTCCCACTCACTCACCCACCCTTACATTTACACTTGAAGTCAGAAGTTTACATACACCTTAGCCAAATACATTTAAACTCAGTTTTTCACAATTCCTGAAATTTAATCACAGTAAAAATGCACTGTTTTAGGTCAGTTAGGATTTATTTTAAGAATGTCAAATGTCAGAATAATAGTAGAGAAGGATTTATTTCAGCTTCTATTTCTTTCATCACATTCCCAGTGGGTCAGAAGTTTACATGCACTCAATTAGTATTTGGTAGCATTGCCTTTAAATTGTTTAACATGGGTCAAACGTTTCGGGTTGCCTTCCACAAGCTTCCCACAAAAAGTTGGGTGAATTTTGGCACATTCCTCCTGACAGAGCTGGTGTAACTGAGTCAGGTTTGTAGGCCTCCTTGCTCGCACACGCCTTTTCAGTTCTAACCACACATTTTCTATGGGATTGAGGTCAGGGCTTTGTGATGGCCACTCCAATACCTTGACTTTGTTGTCCTTAAGCCATTTTGCCACAACTTTGGAAGTATGCATTGGGGTCATTGTCCATTTGGAAAACCCATTTGAGACCAAGCTTTAACAAGAAATTTGTGGAGTGGTTGAAAAACGAGTGTTAATGACTCCAACCTAAGTGTATGTAAACTTCTGACTTCAACTGTACACACCACAGAACATCACACTCTTCTTTTTACTACACTTTATTACTTAAATTTTTTTTTATTTTTTTTTTACAAATTACTTGATATTAGGTATTTTTGGAGATGTTTCATTTTATAATTTGACATTTGAACACCACTTGTTCTTCTTTTTTGACAAATAAAAGCATGTTTATACAGAATTAGCACCCAGTAGTGTAGGGGGGTGTACCGATGTACGCTGAAAGTCGGGAAGCAAGTTCAGGGAGTGAAAAAATGTAACAAATGAAAGAACAAAACACACACAAACAGGGCACTGACATAGAACAGAAACAATGACGACTGGATGACGACTGGGGAAGAAACCAAAGGGAGTGGCATATATAGGGCAGGTAATCAAGGAGCTGATGGAGTACAGGTGAGTGTCATTATGCGCCTAACGCTGGTGACCGGTGTGCACCCTAACGAGCAGCCTGGTGACCTGGAGGCTGGAGAGGGAGCACACGTGACAGAGCCAGAAACTGTCTCTTATACACATCTAGATGTGTATAAGAGACAGGCTTTAGAGTGTTCAGAGATAAAACACCTGCGTTCTTCCGACTGGCATGGAAGTGGCTAGAGTCTTCAGAGGTGTAGGGATAGCTAAGAGTCTGAAACCAAGGTATTTGGTGCAGTGACAGAGGGAGTCAGAGCATCTTGTGTGTCAGTACCGCCACCATGCGTCGCACCAGGCATCGTTTGGGTCTGCTATTCATTAAGGCCTTGTTGACACTGGCTGTCACTCCACATCCATCATTCAGGGTCTGATAGGAGAGGACCCCACTTACAAACCCACCCAACCTTCTCTCTCCAGTCCAGGACTGCCCCTAATACACTGGGACTGGGAGGTAGACTAGACTACAGCACAGATACCACAGAGATAATAGAAACAAACAGTTGATACAGTACATTTGAGTCAGGGGAAGATGTGTCTTTGATACACAGTGGGACTGAGCTCACAGAGCAGTAAACTCACCTTAGTCAGTACCACTATCACTGCTGCAGTCACAGGCTAGGGGGGGAATCAGTTTGCTCTGATCTCACTCCTATTTATCACTCCAAGTGACACGATCACAGCCTGGAAAATCAGCTTTAAAGTTGGAGCTCAAGAAGGCACTCTCCCCGTGTTTCAATTAACTCATTAAGAAGCGTAGTATTTCCCTCTCTCCTGGTCTAATACTCTACAGTCATTTAGACAGAGGCCTCTCAGCTCAGGCTTCTCAGCTCAGTGGCACCTCCACCATCAGGTCCCCTAAGCAAAAATGACAGCGACAGAGAGGATGAATGAACCACACACACAAGACACAGACAAGTCCACGCACACCCATCTCTCTGTGAGGGTAATAGCAGCCGCTGTAGCACATTTCCATAAATTATCATGCCTGAGCAACGCAACACATCAAATGACATTTATGATCATAATAAAGCACAAAACGTAGCTCCTTGCATCACCTGAAAATCATAACCCTGTAATTAACATGGAGAAAAGCAATTTATCTGCGCTTCAGTGAGGCCTTGCAGCGCAGTCTCTCTCTCTCTTCCTCTTGGCACGTTTGGGATTGTTTTAATTATCTCATGGAATCATGGTTATGTGTCTTTAGCCTTCCCCCTCCACATATTTGGCACTCCATTACTTTGAATCTAAAATTAGAAACGAAAGTACACAACTGATTGGTCTACAATCTGCCTTCACTCAACCCAGAAGGAAGAATATATCAGGAACACAAAGAGAAGAGAAAGGTGGCGGGGGGCTGACAGAGCTGTTAGAAAGGATACACCTGATAGTCAGGGACATGATCCCAGAGTAACAATGTGACAGTGTTCTTAAACAACAACATAAGTATGATGATGGGTAATACCAAGAGAACAGCAAAGCTTCTCCAGAACATTCAACTACACTTGAAACCTTTTAGAAGTTGCGGCTGTCTCAAAAGTCAAAGCACTTATCCTGGTTTCTCCCTTCGGTTGATGCCACACACCCTCTTACAAGAGTAATGGTTCTGCACCATGGTAAACCTGATTTGTAGGAAGCAGATATTTTGTGGTTTTTGAAAGGTCTCTATTCCTGCAACTCTGGGGTACGGCATGACCAGACTGTACGTTCCTCTGTACGTTCCTCCATTAATTATAGCTGGCTGTAGATAGCACTATTGCATTATTAAACACAGCCATCCACCCGCGCATACCTCTCTCACTGTATAACTCTCTTTCCATCCCTTTTTCACTATTCCTCCCACTTATTCCTCTCTCTCCTCAACCCTCGCTCTCATTACCAACCTCCACTTCACTCTCCATCCTCTCCCAAAACCTCTGTTTCTATTCCTCCATCCAACTCTACCCTTATCGCTCCTTTCTTTACCCTTCCCTCATTCATCTTAGGGAGTTTCCCTGAGCTGTCCATCTACTTTCTCTAGTACTTATCCTAACCACCAGAACTCCCCCACTCATCTGTAGGCTCTCATCCATAAAGAGAGCAGGGAAAATCAGAGGAGCAGGTTTCATATCTGATTTAATACACAAAAGGACATGAGAAACACTCAAAGATCAAATCAAATCAAATGTATCAGTCACATGCGCCGAATACAACAGGTGTAGACCTTACAGTGAAATGCTTACTTATGAGCCCCTAACCGACAGTGCAGTTTAAAAAAAATACGGATAAAAGTAAGATGTAATTAAAGAGCAGCAGTAAAAAATAACAATATATACAGGGGGGTGCCGGTACAGAGTCAATGTGTGGGGGCACAGGTTAGTTGAGGTAGTATGTACATGTAGGTATAGTTAAAGTGACTATGCATAGATGACAACAGAGAGTGGCAGTGGTGTGGAGAGGGGAAGCGGGGGGAGGGGGACAATGCGAGTAGTCTGGGTAGCCATTTGACTAGATGTTCAGGAGTCTTATGGCTTGGGGGTAGAAGCTGTTTAGAAGCTTCTTGGACCTAGACTTGGCACTCCAGTACCACTTGCCGTGTGGTGGCAGAGAGAACAGTCTATGGCTAGGGTGGATGGAGTCTTTGACTATTTTTAGGACCTTCCTCTGACACTGCCTGGTATAGCGGTCCTGGATGGCAGGAAGCTTGGCCCGAGTGATGTACTGGGCCGTGCGCACTACCCTCTGTAGTGCCTTGCGGTTGGAGGCCAAGCAGTTTCCATACCAGGCAGTGATGCAACCAGTCAGGATGCTCTCGATGGTGCAGCTGTAGAACCTTTTTAGGATCTGAGGACCCATGCCAAATATTTTCAGTTTCCTGAGGGGGAATAGGTTTTGTCATGCCTGCTTCATGACTGTCATGGTGTGCTTGGACCATGTTAGTTTGTTGGTGACGTAGACACCAAGGAACTTGAAGCTCTCAACCTGCTTCACTGCAGCCCAGTCGATTAAAATGGTGGCGTGTTCGGTCCTCTTTTTCCTGTGGTCCACAATCATCTCCTTTGTCTTGATCACATCGAGGACGAGGTTGTTGTCCTGGCACCACACAGCCAGGTCTCTGACCTCCTCTCTATAGGCTGTCTCGTTGTTGTCGGTGATCAGGCCTACCACTGTTGTGTCATCAGCAAATTTAATGATGGAGTCGTGCCTGGCCGCGCAGTCATGAGTGAACAGAGAGTGCAGGTGGGGGCTGAGCACGCACCCCTGAGGGGCCCCTGTGTTGAGGATCAGCATGGCGGATGTGTTGTTACCTACCCTTACCACCTGGGGGCGGCCCGTCAGGAAGTCCAGTATCCAGGTGCAGATGGAGGTGTTTAGTCCCAGGGTCCTTAGCTTATTGATGAGCTTTGAGGGCACTATGGTGTTGAACGCTGAGCTGTAGTTAATGAATAGCATTCTCAGATAGGTGTTAATTTTGTCCAGGTGGGAAAGGGCAGTGTGGAGTGCAATAGAGACTGCATCATCTGTGGATCTGTTGGGGTAGTATGCAAATTGAAGTGGGTCTAGGGTATCTGGGACCATAGTGCTACGGGTCGGTAGTAATTTAGACAGGTTACCTTAGTGTTCTTGGGCACAGTCACTATGGTGGTCTGCTTAAAACATGTTGGTATTACAGACTCGGACAGGGAGAGGTTGAAAATGTCAGTGAAGACACTTGCTAGTTGGTCAGCGCATGCTTGCAGTACATGTCCTGGTAATCCATCTGGCCCTGCGGCCTTGTGAATGTTGATCTTTCTAAAGATTTTACTCACATCGGCTTCGGAGAGCGTGATCACATAGGCTTCCGGTACAGCTGGTGCTCTCATGCATGTTTCAGTGTTATTTGCCTCGAAGCGAGCATAGCAGTAGTTTAGCTCGTCTGGTAGGTTGGGGTATGTACGTACGGTCACTGTGGGGACGACATCATCGATGCACTTATTGATGAAGCCAACGACAGATGTGGTATACTCCTCAATGCCATTGGAGGAAACCCGGAACATATTCCAGTCTGTGCTGACAAAACAGTCCTGTAGCTTAGCATTTGCTTCATCTGACACTTTTTTATTGATCTAGTCACTGGTGCTTCCTGCTTTAATTGTTACTTGTAAGAAGGAATCAGGAGGATGGAATTATGGTCAGATTTGCCAAATGGAGGGTGAGGGAGTGCTTTGTATGCATCTCTGTGTGTGGAGTATAGGTGGTTCAGAGTTCTTTTCCCTTTGGTTGCACATTATCTGATAAAAATTTGGTAAAACTGATTTTAGTTTCCCTGCATTAAAGTCCCCGGCTACGAGGAGTGCCGCCTCTGGGTGAGCGTTTTCTTGTTTGCTTATGGTGGAATACAGCTCATTCAACGCTATCTTAGTGCCAGCCTCTGACTGTGGTGGTATGTAAACAGCTACAAAGACTATAGATGAAAACTCACGCGGTAGGTAATGTGGTCTGCAGCTTATCATGAGAAACTCTACTTCAGGCGAGCAATAGCTCGAGACTTCCTTAGATATCGTGCACCAGCTGTTGTTTACAAAAATACATAGACCGCCACCCCTTGTCTTACCAGACGGCGCTGTTCTATACTGCCGGGACATCGTATAACCAGACAGCTGTATGTTGGTATTGTCGTCGTTCAGCCACGACTCCGTGAAGCATAAGATGTTACAGTTTTAATGTCCCATTGGTAGTTTAATCTTCCCAATAAATCGGCCATTTTATTGTCCAAAGATTTGCTAGCAGAATTGAGGGGGGTGGGGGTTTATTCGATCGCCTCAGACTCCTCAGAAGGCAGCCCGCCCTCCGGCCTCTCTTTCTCCGCCTCCTCTTCACGCAGATCACTGTGGTCAGGGCCTGTTCCAGAGGGAGCCATATATCCTTCTCCTAGGGCTCGTCAGAGTCATGAAAGAAGAAAAAGGATTCTGCTAGTCCGTGGTGAGTAATCGCAGTCCTGATGTCCAGAAGTTATTTTTGGTCATAAGAGACGGCAACATTATGTACAAAAATAGTAAAAAAATAAGTTACAAACAATGCAGATAAACAAACAAAAAAAACACAATACTACATTTGGCAATATAAAATGGCAAGATGCACCACCGAGACATCTGCACTATTATGACACTGTATTGAAGTTGACAATGTTCACCGTCTCAAAAAGGAACATGATGAAAAGAAAGAATGGACAAGAACATTATGAAAGAAAGAATGATTAAAGAAAAGCTCTCTGAAGAATGCCACTGCAGGAGAACAACTCCAAAGGGCAATTAAAGCCAGGTCCTCATTACCCAGTTCTTCTTCTCAGACCATCCAAAAAGCACAAACTACATGCATTGTCTTGAGCTACAGAGTACTGGTACTATTTGCAGGTGCCTGAAGAATATGGGTAAATACCAGTGGCGTGCCGTGGGCCTGGGGCCTAGGCCTTCAGTGAGGTACTACACAGTCCCACCCGAATTAATCCACCTCTTATTACCATCATTATGCCATGGCTCTAGACACTATACATTTAGACAGAAACGCAGTATAACCAGGCGTTGCGTCACCTTGAAATTGACAAATTGACATTTTTGGGTAAACAGTGTTTAACAGACAACTCAAGTTTGCAAAGCCAGTGTGGCTCCAAACACCAAATCGATCACTTGCAAATAATAGGCATTCCCKGCAGTACAGTTTGCAGTGCTTCTCSMAGKCTGTGAGCKATTGACAGCGCTCYTAGTTGAAACTTTGAAAGTGGCGAGCGAACGAACCCCTTTCCCGCCTGTGACAGGCTTTGTGGCGTCGGGCGACCTCTCCTTACAATGTCTAACTTTTCTTGAAAAGTTCGTCTTGAGAATGGCTTTATAATTATATCCTCGACCAAATCGATATCTTCTCCTCCTTCCGCCATTGTGGGTTGAAAAAACAGCTTAGTAGAACGCGAATTAATTCGTTTATCAAATTCAGTTTCCTAGATCTGCATAGACCTGCCCATAGGACCTGCCTCTCAATATTGGTAATCCAATCAAAAGACGTGGACGCACTACGCCTGCTAGCTGGCTCCTGTGTAACACTGGAGCCAGCCAGCAGGCGTACAATAGCCAACTCTAAAGCTGATTGGTTGACACAAAATTTTAATTTCCATTCACTTTAAGCTACAAGCGCCCGCACTGTTGATTCTGAAGGCCTGAGGGCAGATTTTAGACCCCTGGCAACACATGATGGCTGAATATGATTGGATAAAAGATCTAACATAAAGACCAGCCCTCCAAATCTCAACCTGGGGCTGGAAGCAGTGCAACCAAGAGGAAAGCTATGAAATGAAGAGTATAACTCTTACTCTGGGGAATAATTTAATACATATTTGTGGGAAAATATATTTTAAAAAATATATATATTCTGATGATGTTTAGGCCAGCAGAGAAGGCCTTGCAGGCCCTGACGGCCCACCACTGGTAAATACTATCTACTCTTCAGTCATGATAAAACAGTGCGGGACTTTCCTGGAATAGTTCCAGGAAAGAGAGTTCCAAAGATGTCACTCCAGGTGGGCAGCCCTTCCTGTGGAGTGACAACAGTGTCATTAAGAATGTTCAGATGGTGTGAGAGCCACTGGAGCTGCAGCACATCAACAGAATGCCTGGTAGCAGGTCCAGTACAGGGCGGTCTGTCATCCTGCAGCTGGCCTTCCTGTTTCACAGCTCTCAACTGGGTCAACATGTACAGGACCACAGACACACTGACACACATACAGGTCTCTGGGGGGTCTTTCTACGTAGTCCATTACATAATCGCATGTCTCTGAAACGAACAAAAGCAACACCACAGAAAGCAAACGGAGTCCCAATAGGATAACTATATCATAAGGTTATACAGTATCTGTCTGCCCTCATGTGATGTGTCACGACAGACACATCTGAGTTCAGCGTTTATTACAGAGCTTATTGCAGTCTTGTACAGCAGTAGATTTGCCCCTGTTGACTAGTTCGAGTAGATCAGTGTATGACGTGTCTCTCTCTCTCTGTGTGTGTGTGTTGGTGTGTGTGTGTGTGTGTGTGTGTGTGTGTGTGTGTGTGTGTGTGTGTGTGTGTGTGTGTGTGTGTGTGTGTGTGTGTGTGTGTGTGTGTGTGTGTGTGTGTGTGTGTGTGTGTGTGTGTGTGTGTGTGGTGTGTGTGTGTGTGTGTGTGTGTGTGTGTGTGTGTGTGTGTGTGTGTGTGTGTGTGTGTTGACTGCATGGAGGGGGAGTCAGACTTAGCAGTGCTGAGGAGAGGGTGAGAGAGACATGTTATCACCCTGTCTGACCTTGTCAGATAAGGGCCTTTACGCTGCTCATACACCTCTCCTTCACATGGTCTCTCCAACTACATCAATCTCTCTCCGCTCTACATCTTCCTCCTCCTTCCTTAACGTCTCTTCATGCCTCTGCCTCTTACTCGCCTTCCACTCCTTTAAAGCCTCAGCAATTTTAATTTGATATGGCAAAAGAGAGGTGAAATTTTAAATGATGGATAAGTTGTTCTGTTTGAGACGCCGTTTGTACTTTCAAGGGAGGAAAAAACAAACCAACTATGTCTTTTAAAATGATATGGGTTAAGGGATAGGAGCTGGTCTGTCTATAAGGCAGAGGAGTTGGTTCTTTGCATGATTCCACTGAGGGTTGTCTGGGCTGCTTGGACTTCCTTTCAGTCTGGCTGGCAGGAGGCTGGTGTGATTAAGTGATGGGGGGGTGATGTGTTAATCACATGTGATTAAGTCGATTCTTATAAATTCATTTAATCCAATAAATTGAACTTTAGGCAGAACTAAGCTAGGACTTTATGTGGGTCATATTAGGTGCAAATACGGTTATCATTCTGTAGCTTGTAATACGTATTATTGATTCAAAGTAAGTATTTAAAGCAAGGCTCCCCTTACTCAGTGCTAACTCTACCTTACAAACAGCCTGGGGGACAAGAGAAAGAAGAGCATCAGATCAGCAAAAACATTAATAAAGTCCAAAGCATACTATTTATTATGTTACCATAATATTTGCCAACCTGTCGATTCAGTTAGACTTGTATTGCATATTCACCCCTATAAAATACAGTATGACACTGTTCTTTAGATTCACAAATTCAATCAAATATATCATTGCTGTCTGATGAAAACCTAATCTTTTCAGGAAGTTGAAAAAATGACCATACAATTATGAAACTTCAGAAGCTATTTTCAATACATGTTCTTGGTCCTAGAGTCATGAAATGTTCAGACAACATTAAGGGGAGTTATTCCTTTTAATAAATGTAAAAAAGTTACAATTTGCAAAAATGTTGTTCTATTTCATCAGACAGTGGCGTTATACTATCTGATTAATAAAAGTTAGAGAGGTAGAGCAGATGAACACTGACATAAACAATACGTTTACAATTATAGTTCTGTACTTTTATGGATCATGGCCGACGAAATTGGCTGATACGATTTTCCTCATTTCCCATGAGTGTTCATTACACAATCCGTATAGCTTCTACAGCACTTACCTCTCCTAAGGAGTAAGATGGAGAAGCTCATCTTCCATTACTCACTGTATCAGACACAATATGAGTCTAATGAATGCTGTTAGCCACATCAAAAAGCACTATTTATAGTTCCATTGGGCTCAGGTTGAATCTACTCAGCGTTAGCTAGTCTTGTGAACAGCTTTTATCATAGCTGTTAATTACATCTTCAGAATTAGACTTCCTCCAAATCATCAAGGGAAGAACAAGAGTGAGGCAACGAGATCAATGGGAACCCTGTTCCTTCTGCACGACGCATTCTTGTTCGAGCTCGTATGGAACAACCTCCAGCAGGCTCAGTCTTTGAAAATGATCAGGGAATGTGATGGATCCACAATTAACATTGGTTTCAAGGTAGGACTAATGAAAAAGAAAAATGGTTTTGAAGGCTGATCTTTAGTCTTTGCACATACTATCTGAATAGACGTATTAGTAGTTCATCAGCCTTCTTTGATTATTTTACAAATTAGTCAACTTTCAGTCATTCCTCCTTAGAATAGTGGGGAGAACAACTAGTAGGAACTCAGAACACGTATGTGCTGCCTTCTCCCCATTTTTCTCTGTCACTGCTCTCTATATACTCTTCCCCCATCTCCATCTCCAGCTCACAACGTCTTCCTCTGTCCTCATTCTCCTCTGGCCTTAGGTTAAGGCTATGGCACTTCAAAATCCGTTTCACTGGCAAAAGGTGATCAAAAGACATAAAAGAGCCAGATAGAGAGAGAAACAGATACAAGAGAGAGAGGAAGAGAGCGAGGTAGTAAGAAGCAGGCCACTTGTAAGAAGACTATGCCATAGGTAAGTGCAATCTTAGAAAAAAGGGTTCCAAACGGGTTATTTGCAGAGGGATAGGGTTCTACCAAGAATCGTTTTGATCAGAACAACACTTTTTGGAAGACAAGAGTTCTTTGTAAGTCAAATGGTTCTAGCTAGGACCTTTAACATCCTAAGAACCGTTTTTGGAAGAAAGGGAAGAATTCTTTGGAAGGCAAGAAGGGTTCTACATAGAACCATATATAATATTTCCCAGCATGCTCTATTGCAGGGAGATCTTCTGAATTGTTTGTTTTACTGTAAAACTGTATATGTGTTTTTGCATGTACATTGATTGGTTGATAAATGTTATGCTACACAAAGATACATAACATACAGTTTTCTAAACTAATCCAATTTGTTAGTAATTGGATTTATTGCACCCGTTATTGAGATGGTTGTTCCAGTTTAGATTGAGGTATTCTCAGTATTCAATCATTCTGAATGCAGGTGGCGGGTGATTAACAATTCCACTTGTTGGATATCCTAACTCTGGCTGGATCCAATTGGAATTATACATCACTGTGCAAACCAGGAGATTCCTAACACCACTATGTTAGGGTATAACTAGGCCCTCAAAGAAAGACCTTATGATATACAGTATGTAATGTACTGTCATAAAGAATTACATTTGAATAAGGCTGGTGGGTATGTTGGAAATTACAAGATTATGTTATAATACTTTTACTGCATCAAATGGTTTTATGCAACAGAATAGAGGGTTCTTATAACTCTATTGTGTCTGTGTGAACTGAAAGTGGGCCTCTGGGAGATAACACTGAGAGGAGATTTACGATGTCTTTGGGGATACCGCATTCCAGAGCATGAGTTATTGGGGGAGATGGCTCCAGTATGGAGTTGCGGGGCCAGACACTGGTCTCTACACAATGCTAACTGTTTGTTCAGCAGATACTGTCTGCTGTGAATTCTAAGTATCTTCATACAAATCTTAACATTGTGACCCATTCCAATCAATCAAGCAATCAATCAAATGTATTTATAAAGCACTTTTTTACATCAGCTGATGTCACAAAGTGCTATACAGAAACCCAGCCTAAAACCCCAAACAGCAAGCAATGCAGATGGAGAACCATCTGTTGTGTGTTATGTAGACTGAAGGAGGATGGACTTTGCTATAAAATGCTGTGGCTTAAACCAGCTCGTTGAGTTCTCAGTGAAAATAAATGCAGTTGACAGTGAGAGGACGTTTTTTTTTCTTCTGAGTTTAGTAAGAACCATCCAAAGATAAAAGGGTTCTCGGTAAAACCATTTATAGACGCTTCTAGACTGAACCCTTCATCGAGGGTTCTAGGTAAAATCATATAAAGGGGGTTCTTTGAAGAACCCTACACATTTATTTCTAAGAGTGTAGTTTCTGGAATACAGACTCTTCTATGGGCATGAATAAATCAAAATGACCTGTATAACAGGATCACAGTACACTCCCACAGTCTGCACTAACATCCAGAACACACTCACCACACAGTACACATCAAATCCCCTGAACCTTTATATATGTGCATGGAACAGAGAGAAAAAGACAGGATTTAACTCAGGGATGAGAGCGAAGAAGTGGAGGACACGTAATCCTATAGTGAATGAAAGAATATTTAGTACATTTCATCTGTTGGAAGGATGGCATAGAATAGAGAAAGACCAAGTACCAACGATATAGAACAGAGAGCGCAAATGAGGAGAGGGTATGATGGAGAGGTGAAATGTGGAAGAGGATCAGCTGTTTTTGAAAGATGATGAAAGAAAAGGGCATGAGTGCCTCAACTGAAGGAGGAAATAGAGGATAAATAAATATTGACTAAAAGGAGAGGAATTAATGGAGGAAAAGAGGGTCCAACAACATCAGAACTCTTCAGAAGAAATGAGGGGATGGAAAGAACCATTAATGCTTGTTGGTCTTTTTCACCAAACATGCATATTTAGGCCCATATCCAGAGTGTGACGTGTGCTCCCTCTCCAGCCTCTAGGTCACCAGGCTGCTCATTATGGCGCACACCTGTCACCATCGTTACGCGCACCTGCACATAGTCAGACTCACCTGGACTCTATCACTTCCTAGATTACCTGCACTATATATGTCACTCCTTTTGGTTCCTTCCCAAGGCGTAATTTTTTCTGTTTCATGTCTGTGCGTTGTTCGAGGTTCTTGGTTTGTATTATGTTACGTTTATTTATTAAAACATTCACTCCCTGAACTTGCTTCCCGACTCTCAGCACACTCGTTACAAACAGGGCAATACCAAAACCAGGACAGTGAGAATAATTCAAACCCAGAGTTTAGCAAAATCCTACTCAGGCGACATACAGTAAAGCCAACCTATTGCATTTGGCTGTAATACAGTGAGGAGGTTTTACTGCTCATAAACTACAAGAAACAATAATCATATAGTAGCTGTAATGTCATCATCTGGTGCGTTTTATTTCAGGGGTCATTTATGGCCTGATATATTTACATAAAACTATTTTAACTATTATGTAACACCAACCATTCGCTAACTTGAGCATCACAAATTGAGCGTAAATCTGTGCTAAAAGCCCATAAAGCAATCACGACTTTCCCCTCTTGTAAAGCAAGAGAAGTTCACCTAATGGCTCTCCAGAGCTGCCAGGGAACGATTTGACTGTTACACACAGCAAAAAGTAATGGACCTCCTAGACAGACAGTGTGGGAATGATTAGAGTGTTACACAGTTAAAGTTAATGAGGCTCTAAAGTGGGCCAGGTATGATTTGACTGTGGTGAAAACAGTTAACCTGAACACACCTCTATAGTAATAGGCCACCCCGGTGACAGAGGAATAATTTGAGTGTTTACAAAAAGTTGACAGCCAGACAGGCAGTTTTATGCGAAGGCGATTGGCTGACATGTATAAGATGTCCATTTATAGTGTGTCTGGTGACAGACAGGGAGGGACAACTGAGGGATAGAGGGATGGAGAGAGGTGTGAGCCGGAACAGATGGAGAGATGTCTGGAAACCAAGAGGTGTGCTGTCATGGCTTCCGATTTGTTGTCTTTGTTAAATCACCTTGTCACACTAACATAGAGGAGCTCACTGTGAAGAATCTCTTTCTTTCAACACCATAGACAAACTCTGAAGGTGAGTGAGGATAAAGATTAAAAGGGTAAGAACAAATTCATTGTAGATCATTGTTGTTTGTCAAACTAAGTTGAACCCTGATTGTCCCCCTTGACAACTTTCAATCAATAACTGTGAGGAACATCTGTGGAATCAACGCCGTATGAGATTTACTGCACATAAACAGACCTGCACACAGCTCATTGTTGTCAAGCTGACAGTCAGTGTGGACCTCAATATCCATGAGATGACATTCAGGTTACAACCAAAGCCAGGACTCCTGGCTGAGGTTGATGACCTGATCACTCACCTGATGCTCTGTGATTGGAGAACGTCTGGGTCGGTGGCGTTGAGCAAGGCCACAAAACTTCCCAGGGGGATGTTCTCCATCTTAGTGACCTGGAGGGGGTCGGGAAAGAAGACGGGCCCCTCGTTGACGTCCAGGACAGTGATGTGTACGGTGGCCGTAGAGCTGGAGCCGTAGCCCACATCTGGCACCAGGGGGTCCTCGTTCTCCACCTTGATCAGCAGCGTGTGGAACACTACACTCTCATAGTCCAGAGGCTGGGGAGAGAGGAGAGAAGTAGAGGGAAGGAGGTGAGAAGAGAAAACATGTAAAGAACAGAAAGGAGACGATGGATGATAAGACCGGTAGGACAGCAACAAAGAGGTGAAGGGGAGAGAACATTTTTAAGAAAAAGTGGGAAAATGGAGGACAGCAGCAAACTAAGTAAAGGGGCAAACTGCAGTGTGCTTGAGAAAAAATATACAATATTACAGCAATACTACAGCTATTCTGTAGTCCTGTATCCTATATATATTGCTAAATTGTATGGATTTATTGGAATAATGAGAGCAATAAAAGCTATGAGTGTTACAGGATCTTTAGGGTGCAACCTGTATGTTCATATCTCCAGTGAATAGGCCAGATTGTGCAGTAATATCATCATCCACCCTGCCTGTTATACTTAAGTGATAATGCCCGAGAAGCCGGTGTTTGGAGGATATATTGGCACGGGTGTTGTTAGGCCCAAGACAAAGTCGAGGGCCAGCAAACCGTGCCAATATGTCCTCCAAACATCGGCTTTGAGGGCATTATCACTTTTATACAACGGGTTACATTTTTACATTTTAGTCATTTAGCAGACGCTCTTATCCGGAGCGACTTACAGTAGAGTGCATACATTTTATTACATTTTTACATACTGAGACAAGGATATCCCTACCGGCCAAACCCTCCCTACCGGCCAAACCCTCCCTAACCCGGACGACGCTATGCCAATTGTGCGTCGCCCCACGGATCTCCCGGTTGCGGCCGGCTGCGACAGAGCCTGGGCGCGAACCCAGAGACTCTGGTGGCGCAGCTAGCACTGCGATGCAGTGCCCTAGACCACTGCGCCACCCGGGTTACCAACATATTCAAATAATGATAGACATATTTTCATTAAAAGCACATTTTCTAGGGTTGCTAGAGAAGTGACCCAGTCATTCAGTCTTTTTGTTCTGTATCTATGGAAACGACCCAGTCGTTCGTTCTAAATGTTCCATTGCCATACTGGCTGGCAACGTTCTTATCCCTTGCTTGCTAGCTAGTCAACTACTGCTAATTTACAGTCACGTCAAAAAGTTCAGCCAGAATAACAGAAAAGTAGCTGCATTTGCATTTGTTTAAGCTTTTTTCTAGTGACATTTATTTAGATTCATCCATAACAATGAGCTAATGAGGTGCGATTTTGCCTGGCATAGAGAATGTGCTCACTCGTCAGGACACTGTTGTTCAGAGGAGTTCGCCAACAACACAGTTACAGTAACACAATCATTTCAAACTGAAGCGGGAAAGACTGCCAATTAGCTGCGTTTCGTTTTACCTTTTTTTTCAATTGAATTTCTTTGTATATATCCATAAAAGTTATGCCAGCTGATTCATGATTTCGACTGGCTGAGAAATGCTGCCTGCCTTTCTGTCTCGTCCCGACTCCCAACATGTTCATTACTATGGGACAGCTGGATATCTAATTTCATTATTAAAGCAATGTTGCAAATGTCGGAGAGACAGACATTAAGGTTTATACAAATCTCCGCTAAACTAAATGTTAGTCTAAAAGAAATGGGAGATAATGTCTAGATGCTTTTTATAGTGGAGGTCAAGTTTATACATTGCCTGGCTGGGTAGATGAGACAGTGGATTGCGCAGTCAGATGGAACAGAGTAAATAGGCATTTTAACATCATAGATTTAGCTGGTGGTAACTTGTGGAAGGGACACCAGCTGGAATGCGGTTTTAACCAATCAGCATTCAGGAATAGACCCACCCGTTGTGTAATGATACCACAAACAATACTTGGTTTAGCTCATTCATCATTAAGAGGATTGAGAGAGATAGGAGAGTCATTTGAGAGATAATTGAGAGAGATATTTGACCCTTTGCTAAGACCCGCCCCCTATACTATTGCAACCTCGGTCAACATTTTCCAGGGAAGCCCAATTCCCCTTTCAAACCACTATAGCAGGGGTGTCAAACTCCTTTTCCCCCAGGGGCCACAATCGTTCTTCACAGACCGCACTTAAATACTAATATATTTCCTTGCCATCAAAATCTGCAACAATCCATTGCTTTTGGAATTTCTGATGATCCCTGACTGCATAGCTTTTGTTGCGATGACTGTTACCAAGCTGGACAGAGTGAAGAGACTGTAAATGTAGGTCCATTATTTTCAATTGACCCCATCCATCTTTAGACATGTTGTACTTTAATAAAAGAGGTCAAGTTTTTTCTGTGAGCCAATAGGGTAACCAAGGTAACCATGGAATGTTTTCCCCCAAGGCGAGCGGGGCCGTGACATTATATCTAATACTAACTGAGAGTATTGTATTTTTATACAATCACAATGCTGTCAAAGTGTGTTCTTAAAGAGTCGATTGAATGCCACGCATGTCACACGTGACGTCATTTTGAATTTTGAATAGCTCCCCGTGTGTTTATGCTAGAGGCTTACCCGCAGATCAATACCCTCTTTATGCCGACATGAAGCTTGCTCCTATTCCTTAACATGGGGCTTGTGAAAGCAGTGTTTTTCTACACATAGGAGTCCCTGAATGCACTTTGCATGAATTCAAAGCTACTAACAATTTTTGGAGCTAACAGTGCTCTCAAATTGTTTGCTGATGTCGACAGTAGATGAGAGAATTATATTCCTAATATAGCCAATTTACAGTAGCTCGCCAATAGAGGGTGCCAACAGAAATTATTCACACCCTTTGACCTTTTCCACATTTTGTTGTGTTACAGACTGAATTTAAAATTTATTAAATTGTCACTGGCATACACACAATACCCCATAATGTCAAAGTGGAATTATGTTTTTTTTTTAAATGTTCCACAAATGAATACAAAATGAAAAGCTAAAATGTCTTGAGTCAATAAGTATTCAACCACTTTTTTATGACAAGCCTAAATAAATTCAGGAGTAAAAATGTCGCTTAACAAGTTACATAAGTTGCATGGACTCACTCTCTGTGCAGTAATAGTGTTTAACATAATTTTTGAATGTCTACCTCATCTCTGTACCCCACACATACAATTATCTGTAGGGTCCCTCAATAAAGCAGTGAATGTCAAACACAGATTCAACCACAAAGACCAGGGAGGTTTTACAATGCCTCACAAAGAAGGGCACCTATTAGTCATTTATTTCTAAACAAGCAGACACTGAATATCCCTTTGAACATGGTGAAGATATTAATTACACTTTGGATGGTTTATCAATACACCCAGCTACAACAAAGATACAGGCATCCTTCCTAACTCAGTTGCCAGAGAGGAAGGAAACCGCTCAGGGATTTCGCCATGATTCCAATAGTGACTTTAAAACAATTACAGAGTTTAATGGCTGTGATAGGACAACACTGAGGATGGAACAACAACATTGTAGTTACTCCACAAACAAACCTACTCTGAACAAAAATATAAATGCAACATTTAAAGTGTTGGTCCCAATGTTCCATACTCACAAAATGCGTATTTCTCTCAAAGTCGTTTTAGAGAATTTGGCAGTACGTCCAACCGTCCTCAATACCGCAGACCATGTGTATGTATGTCATCGTGTGGGTGAGCGGTTTGGTGATGTCAATGTTGTGAACAGAATGCCCCATGGTGGCGGTAGGGTTGTGGTATTGGCAGGCATGAGCTACGGACAACGAACACTTTTGTGTCACTAAATTGAAATGTATTTATGGCAATTTGACTAAATTGAAATGTACTAAATTTCACTAAATTGAAATGTATTGATGGCAATTTGAATGCACAGAGATACCATGACAAGATCCTGAGGCCCATTGTCGTACCATTCATCCGCCGCCATCACCTCATGTTTCAGCATGATAATGCATGACCCCATGTCGCAAGGAGCTGTACACAATTCCTGGAAGCTGAAAATGCCCCAGTTCTTCCATGGCCTACATACTCACCAGACATGTCACCCATTGAACATGTTTGGGATGCTCTGGATTGATGTATACGACAGCGTGTTCCAGTTCCTGTTAATATCCAGCAACTTTGCACAGCCATTGAAGAGGAGTGGGACAACATTCCACAGGCCAAAATCAACAGCCTAATCAACTCGCTGCATAATGAAAATGGTGGTAACACCAGATACTGACTGGCTTTCTGATCCATACCCCTACCTTTTTTGTATATGTATATCTGTATTCACAGTCATGTGAAATCCATAGATAACGGCCAAATAAATGTATTTCAATTGACTGATTTCCTTATATGAACTGTAACTCTGTAAAATCGTTGAAATTGTTACATGTTGTGTTTATATTTTGGTTCAGTACAATTAACAGAGTGAAAAGAAGGACACCTGTACAGAATAAAAATATTCCAAAACATGCATCCTGTTTGCAACAAGGAAATAAAGTAATACTGCATAAATGTGGCAAAGTGATGAACTTTTTGTCCTGAAAAGAAAGTGTTATCTTTGGGGCAAATCCAATACAACATTACTGAGTACCACTCTCTATATTTTCAAGCATAGCGGTGGCTGCATCATGTCATGGATATGCTTGTAATCTTTAAGGACTGTGGATTTTTCAGGATAAAATGGAGCTAAGCACAGGCAAAATCCCAGAGGAAAACCTGGTTCAGTCTGCTTAAAAACTAAAACACAAAGCCAAATGTACACTGGAGTTGCTTATCAAGAAGACAGTGAATGTTCCTGAGTGGCTGAGTTACAGTTTTGACTTAATTGTAATTGAAAATCTATGGCAAGACCTGATAATTGTTGTCTAGCAATGATCAACAACTAATTTGACAGAGCTTGAAGAATTTTGAAAAGAATAATGGGCAAATGTTGCAGAGACTTACCCAGAAAGAATCAACAGCTGTAATCACTGCCAAATGTGAATCTAACACGGTTTTTTTATCTAAAATTTCTAAAAACATGTTTTCACTTTGTCATTATGGGTTACTGTTTGTAGATGGGTGAGAGAAAAAAATGTGTGTAATCCATTTTGAATTCAGGCTGCAACCCAATAAAATGTGGAATAAGTCAAGGGCTGAATATGAATACTTTCTGAAGGCAATATACATTAAGAGAAAACTAATCATAACTAACTAGCAATGTTTTCAAAGAGAGCTAGCTAGCCAGCTATGCAACAATAGTATAATTTCAGAATCAAAAAAGACTTCAACGGGCTCTGTATTTCAGGTGTCATAGTATTTAGGGGGTTCACTCAATGCTCTAGAATGTAGGGTGAAAAAATTGGTCAATTTAAGAGGGTGCTAATAAATGAATGTCAAAATGTAGTTTTCTTTGCACTATGTCATTGTAAATCACATACAATAATTAATTAGTTTATTTTCTACAATATTACAACCTATATTATAACTATAATATAATGCTTGTACTTAACAGTGTTGATGAAATAAGAACGCTAGTTTGTTGTGACCGTTGCTAGTTTAGACTGTGCCGCTCTTGGTTGTAGCTCTCCCATTATCGGCATTGGGAGATGGTAACATTTGGAGGTGTTTCTGCACTTTGGACCAATCAAAATCAACATGATACACTCTTCATTTTCATCTCCAGATCCTTGGCTTTCATTGGCTATATTGGTGATCAATCTAAGATGAGAGGGGCAAAGGGAAAGACTCCGAAATACACCATGAAAACTGGAACAGATTGCTTTCATGAATGGTAGATATTGAAATTCAGTCTGCTAGCTTAGTAAAAAAAATATATACATACAGTATATATATATAAAGGCCCAATTTTGATTTGTATTCCCCGGATTTCATTTAGAAAAAGACCATGTTATCACGCACTAACCTGCAGCCACTAGCTAACCCGAATGATGCTAAATTCTCAGAGTAAATAGTCTAACATTTTAACCATATGTGGTAGAGACAGAGTTTGGACTATTGTTTTTCTGATGCAATTCTCTATTGAATGGACATTTATAAACCTTGAATGAAAAAATAACTTTAGGGGTGAACATCCTACATAGTTGTGAGTGCCCCTGTTGCACTGTTCAATTATTTAGCTATTTAAATCATGTATTTTTAATGACAACTCTCAGTTTTTCCATTTCCCTCATCGGATCCATGGGTTTTAAACATAAGCTTATCCGAGGTGTTGGACTTGACGACAGTTTCTATCCACAGGAGCGCTGGAATTGGTTGCCCAAATCTCTGGGGCAGGGCTTAGCGAAGGGTCAATTGAGAGAACTTTAGGGCCCTGTGGTTACCTTGACAACAGAGAGCATGCCCTCGTTGTTGTCGGGGTTGGTTTGGATTTCGAAGTTCTGAGTGGGGTCACCGTTGATGATGGAGTAAATAGCTCGCCACGCCCCAGTCGCTGGGTCATCTCTGTCATCCACCGTCAGGTTGACAGCCACACCTGTGGAGCCCTCGTCCACATTGGCCTGGAACTGGAGGGACAGACAGAGACAGAGGGACGAGACTGGTCAACACTTGTGTCATTATAGAGGTATTGAACTGGACACATAGAGACATTACTGGTTATCACACATTTATTATAAACAGGTGGTCAATTTGTAAGTCGCTCTGGATAAGAGCGTCTGCTAAATGACTTAAATGTAAATGTAAATGTTTATATTCAATGGCCTGGAACAAGACACACAGACATTACTGGTCAACACATACAGATAGCAGACGTACGTTCAACAAGGGAAATAGTTTGCAAACGTAAGCTAAAGTTAACTAAGACATTCCATTCCATTATCATCATCATCATCATCACCTCAGTGGACTTGGGACTGACAAGTGAGGGATAGAGTATGGTGTTTCTCAAGATAGGTTGCCCAGTCTGAATCCCGCTCCTCTCGAAGTGACTCACATCTAGAGGCTATTAAAAGCATAACGTTTTATCTCACTTACATCATTTACATCTCTCAAGTGCTATTGAGTTGAATCCAGTGTCAAACTCCTCTCTCTGGAGCGGTTCGAGAGCTTCAAGTGTCCACATCACTAAGGCTCTATCATGGTCCACACACACCAACACAGTCGTGAAGAGGGCACGACAACGCCTCTTCACCCTCAGGAGGCTGAAAAGACTTGGCATGGGCCATCACCGCTTGGTATGGCAACTGCTTGGTATCCGACCGCAAGGCGTTACAGAGGGTAGTGCGTACGGCCCAGTACATCATTGGGGCCGAGCTCCATGCTATCCAGGACCTCTATACCAGGAGGTGATAGAGGAAGGCCCTAAAAATGTTAAAATACTCCAGCCACCCAAGTCATAGAGTGTTCTCTCTGCTACCGCACGGCAAGCTGTAACGTTGTACCAAATCTGGAATCAACAGGACCCTGAACAGCTTCTACCCACAAGCCATAAGACTGCTAAATAGTTTGTTAAATCGTTAACCAAATAGCTACCTAGAGTATCTGCATTGACCCTTTTTGCATTCACTTTTTTGACTCAGAGTACATGTGGTCAGGGGGCACTGACACTGTGTCCCAAATTAAAATTAGAATTAGAAAACCTTATTGTCCACTCAATTTGAAAGTGTATCTTTGGCTTCATCACAAAAAAACAGACATTAATACAACATCATGAGCACATCATTCTCAAGATGAATAAATAAATCATACAAAGTGCTACAGTGAAGTTCACTGAGTGTACAAAAAACCAAGAACACCTGCTCTTTCCGTGACATAGACTGACCAGGTGAAAGCTACAGTATGATCCCTTATTGATGTCACTTGTTAAATCCACTTCAATCATGTAGAAGAAGGCAGGTTAAAGAAGATTTTTTAAGCCTTGACACAATTAAGACATGGATTGTGTATGTGTGCCATTCAGAGGGTGAATGGGCAAGACAAAATATTTAAGTGCCTTTGAACGGGGTATGGTAGTAGGTGCCAGGCGCACCAGTTTGTGTCAAGAACTGCAATGCTGCTGGGTTTTTCACGCTCAACAGTTTCCCATGTGCATCAAGAATGGTCCACCACCCAACGGACATCCAGCCAACCTGACACAACTGTGGAAAGCATAGTCAACATGGGCCAGCATCCCTGTGGAATGCTTTTAACAACTTTAACAACTAAATATTAGGAAGGTGTTCTTAATGTTTTGTACACTCAGTGTATGTTGTGACATTGGTGTAAAACCATAATCATCATCAAGTGATCCCCACCCTATTCCCTTTATAGTGCACTACTTTTGACCAGGGTACATAAGGTGCCATTTAGGATGCAGACTGTGTGTCTGTGAATGCCAGGTTAAGCAGTCTGAGGGCTGCACTGAGGCTGTCCGGGGTGAAGCAGCACTAAGGCTATCCGGTCTGAAGCAGCACTGAGACTGTCCGCGGTGAAGCAGCACTGAGGCTATTCCGGTCTGAAGCAGCACTGAGGCTGTCCGGGGTGAAGCAGCACTAAGGCTATCCGGTCTGAAGCAGCACTGAGACTGTCCGCAGTGAAGCAGCACTGAGGCTGTCCGGGTGAAGCAGCACTGAGGCTATCTGGAGTGAAGCAGCAGCAGCAATCATTTTTTTATATGTAAGTCAGCGGGACTCAACCAAAAAAACAAGTTTGTGTGGAAAGAAAGAAATACAGACGTGCATGCATGCGAGACAGCTCTATCCTATGCCCTTCCCACAGAATCTCCATTTGTTTCTCATTGTCACTCCTACCCTATTGTTGTAGAGAACCCTTAATCTGATTCATATCAGGAATGTATTCTGCTTGGCAGCCACTTTGTTGTAGTGTGCATTGTGAAGCACATGAAAACTCTAGGAGCCTTAATGCATCTAGCCGAAAGCAATTCCCTCTCTCTCTGTCAGGACCATTATTGTATCACAGTTTACAGAGTAATCTATCAGGCACACAACGCCCTGTTTAAGGACAGTGCTGTATTCCAGATGATGGTGTATTCTGTCAGGATGGTATTTTGGGTCACAGATTACCGCTCGCTCTTCCCAACACACCATGCATTGGTTGTTGGAACAAAGCCCTTTCAAAAACAAACTTTACACAACTCAGTCATTTAGGCTACAGAGGACAGAAGCAAAATGTTCTTCTAAAGGAGAGAAAGAAAGAAAAAGAAACAGAGAAAAAGAGGGAATGAAAAATATACCTGGGGTAACACAGCTAGTTTACAGACCTAACCCTATTCTGATGTTAAACCTCAAACGGCATCCTCAATGGGAGGGAACATGGCCTGTTGCTAAGCACCATGACATCCTGTTCTATGGCTGCTTTCCCCCTGTGATTACAACAGTTACACACTACTTACACGCTGATTAGCAGGATAGCAGGCTGCTGTAACTGCAGACCAGACCTCAGCCTCCCTCCCTCCCCAAGAACCCCTGTGGATCGTAGCGTTGCGGCTGTGCGGTGCACCGCGGAGAGGGAACATTCCCATTCCACAGGCATAAGACAACCCACAAAAGCCATTACCACAGACAGAGCACGGAATCAGGGATGTCCCACTGATCAGGGATCCCTGAAGAATTCTAATAATGAGCTGCCTTGAATATTCTTCTGCTTAAATAGTGTGGTGATTTTGTTGCAGGAGCAAATGGATAGCCACACTTCTCCAGTGATACTTTGAAACGGCCTCTACGAATAGTAAAGAGGTTTTTGGGATCCTTCTTCAAGGTGCATTGAAAGATTTGAGGAGGACAAATTGTTAAAAGCACACACACACACACACACACACACATACACATACACATACACATACACACACACACATACACATACACATACACATACACATACACATACACACACACACACACACACACACACACACACACAGAAAGATCACTGGCCATTCGGGTTTCATTTAATCATCTCAAGCAGCCATGCGGTCAGAAGGATGTATTCAATCTTTGTCGCCCGTTACCACTGAGCCCCTGCCCTGCTACTGATAAGACCCCAATACCTCTGAGTGCACAAAGTAACCAGCGGTGTGAGAGGATGGGGGAAATAACCACTAACTCAGACTGGCCCTGGTGTGTCATACACACACAGACAGAGTGTGTGTGTGCACGCGCGTGTGCGTGACCCTGGGTTCTTGTTTTGTGTTCTTGTGGTGTGTGTGTGTGTGTTCTTGTGTATATCGGAGAGAGAGACAAACAGACCCAGAGCCAGCCCCAGAACGAATTATAGAGCAAGGGAGCTCTGTTAATACACAGTGAAGGGATGACCAGGTCAGTAGAGGTCAAACCAGGGCAGTTCAGTGCAGGCCAGAGGAGAAACACATACACCCTCTGATTTAATTTAGCTGCCTGCTAGGGATTAGAGCCATACATTCACCAGCTGTCATATTGGGACTCATATCAGCTGACTGGATGATCCCATTGAGTTGACCTGCTGATAACAGTTTGACAGCTCTTTAATGTGGTGAACTCTAGCGCTACCCATTTCATATGATATGGGTCCATCACAATAACAATGTCCTCCCGCCTGTAACCTGACACAACTGTAGTTCAACAGACCATCAACAGGTGAAGGAGGGAGGAAGCAGCCACTCTGAAAACCACCCACTGAGAAAAAACTGGCTGAATCAACGTTGTTTCCACGTCATCGCAACAAAAGAAAATCAATGTGATGACGCTGAATCAACGTGGAAAACTGATTGGATTTGAAAAAGGAATCAACGTCAGGGAATTTTGTATTTCTTTTAACCCAAATTTCACCCAAATTTTAACCTCAATCCAATGATATTTGTTTCACGTTGAATTCACGTTAGTTGACACATCAACCAAGTTTTTTTCAAAACTAAACATTGAACTGATGTCTGTGTCCAGTGGGCAGAGATTGCTTTTAGGGCCATCATACAATGCATACAATGCATACTTCTTGTTTACTATGAAAATGGCCTGGCATATCTCTCTGTGCATTCCCCACTTGTTGCTGACAATGCATATTGATCTAATATGGGGATATAATGGGAGCAGGGGGTCAATATCAAACCTCATTAACATCACTTTGGAAATTACTTCCTATTTCTTTCCAACTTTTCCAATCATTCTATGCCAGCTGGCACTATGAGCCTGTTGGAAGCCAACGACCCTGAATTTATTGCCTTTGTTGAGATATCCACTCTATGTGCTGTCAATGACCACTGCCTGTGTGTCTGTCCCTGGCCTTCCTCTCCACATGTGAATAGGATATGGCGATTGGCTGCTCATCCTGCATTAATGTTAATAAGTGGAGTGAAGAGGAGAAAGAAAATCTCTCTCTCTCTCTCTCTCTCTTGCTCTCTGCTCACAGTGTACCGTCACACACTCATCATACTCATCTTTTTACACCTCCACCACCCCTCCTACTCGGCAGCCCACCATCCCCCCATCATCTGACAGACCACAGAAAAGAGAGATAAACTTACAGTGGTCCCGGACAGTCAGACAGAATGGCTTATGAATTTAAATGTGGTTTGATTTGGTTGGTCTGACAGAGAGACAGCCATGCAGGGAGAGAGTACAGCAGAGCAGCTGTTCATTTGTCCTAATGGAAAGTGCTTTGTGACATCTCTGTGGCACCATAGATTGAGCTGACAGCAAACACACAGTGCCATGTCACTTTAGTCCCTGAGGAGACAACACTATTCCCCTAAGGAGCTGTGACATCACAGCAGAGGGGCAGACTCTTAAAGGTACAGTACGTCTTTCTACAGACAGTGTTGTTCTTTCTCTTTCTGCCTGCTGGAATCATCTGACCTGACTTCACAAAAACAATTGAAAAGCCCCCAAAGAAAGATCCTATGCTTGAACTTGTATCATTATTACTCTAGTTTGATACATTACTTTTGATAGGATGATTAATTTGAACAGTGCATGCTTCTAATTCACATCTGGGTAGCTAGCAGTACGTTGAGAGAAAATATTCTCCTACATGCTAAAATATCATTATTCCCAGGCGCAAAATAAAAAAAGTATAAATCTTTCAGCAGTTCTCTCTTACCCAGTCAGCTTGCTTATGAAAGCTGCTTATCTCATCTGATTGATGTGCTTCCTTCAGACAGAATGAACACCTAAAATAGTTTGTGTGCAGACTCACTCACACGTGCGCACACACACGCATACACACACACACACACACACACACAAACACACCCTCTTTCTCTCCTACATACATGGGCCAAGGAAGTTAATGAGCATACCTGCACTATTATTACATTTGAAGAGCTCCAGCTCAAGCTGTTCCCATAGATACACTTCAGCTGAACATATGGTACATAAAACTGCCATTGCCTTTCAAATGTGATTAAGTTAACACAGTTAAATTGGCTCTAGCCATTGCATTTATCTAGAGAGTGAAATAACATCTATTCTCAACAACACTGCATCATATACTGTAGCCAAACAACAAACATTTACAAGCTGTACTTTATACTCTGAACAATATACCTGCTTTAGATGTACTGCTCAATAATAATCTATCCTCACTCTTAACTTCTTATGGCTGGGGGCAGTATTGAGTAGGTTGGATGAATAAGGTGCCCCGAGGTGCCCAGAGTAAACGGCCTGCTACTCAGTCCCAGTTGCTAATATATGCATATTATTAGTACATTTGGATAGAAAACACTCTGAAGTTTCTAAAACTGTTTGAATGATGTCTGTGAGTAAAACAGAACTCATATGGCAGGCAAAAACCTGAGAAAAAATCCAACCAGGAAGTGGGAAATCTGAGGTTTCAACTCATTCCCTATTGAAGATACAGTGGGATATGGGTCATGTTGCACTTCCTAAGGCTTCCAATAGATGTCAACAGTCTATAGAACCTTGTTTGATGCTTCTACTGTGAAGTGGGGCCGAATGAGAGGGGAATGAGTCAGAGGTCTGGCAGAATGCTTTGAGCTCGTGACGCTCGTTCACGTGAGAGCGACCTCTGTTCCATTTGCTTTTCTGAAGACAAAGGAATTCTCCGGTTGGAACATTATTGAAGATTTATGTTAAAAACATCCTAAAGATGGATTCTATACATCGTTTGACATGTTTCTACGGACTGTAACGGAACTTTTTGACATTTCGTCTACTCCTAGTGAACGCGCTTCGTGACTTTGGATTTGTTAACTTCTTAGCACCAGGGGTCATATTTTTTATATTTTTTCAAATAACGTACCCAACATAAACGGAAATTGTCTCTGGCCCAGATCGTAGAATATGCATATAATTTACAGATTAGGATAGAAAACACTCAAGTTTCCAAACCTGTCAAAATATTGTCTGTGAGAAAAACAATACTTATTCTGCAAGCGAAATCCTGAGAAAAAGTAACCCGGAAGTGATATTGTTTTAAATAAAACTTTGTTTCCTGGCCTGTCTAACCTCCATTTAAAGGGGTATCTTTTTCCAATTGCTTCCTCAGGATGTGACCAGGCTTTAGACATAGTTTCAGGCTTTTATTTTGAAAAATGAGCGAGATGTTTCAAAAGAGGTCAGGTATCCTCTGAATATTTCCTGCGCGCGCGGGAGGAGCTCACCATTTTCATTTTCTCTCTTAATGAATAGGTTATGCTCCGGTTTAAATATTATCGATTATGTTTGTTAAAGACAACCTGAGGTTTGATTATAAAAAACATTTTAAATGTTTCTACGACCATTTCGGATACTTTTGGGGATTTGTCGAACGGAACACGGCTTTTGTTTTTTCATCATAACGCGCAACCCGATGGCGTTTTTTTGTGATAAAAGTAATATTTATCGAACAAAAAGAAGTGGGAACACCCGAAGAAGTGGGAACAAGATTATCAAAGGTAAGCGATTCATTTGATTGCTTTTCTTACTTTCGTGACCAAGCTAGCCAAGCTAATATAAGGCTAAGCTGTTATAGCATTGAAAGCTACACTCACAAAAGCTTGGATTTGTTTCGCTGTAAAATATATTTTCAAAATCTGACACCATAGGTGGATTAACAACAAGCTGAGCTGTGTTTTGGTATATTTCACTTGTGATTGCATGATTATAAATATTTTTAGGAACATTTTTGAATTTGGCGCCCTGCAATTCAGCGGTTGTTTAGGAAAGTGAACCCGTATTCGGTATCCGTAGCGCAGAGAAGTTAACAAAACGTGCTAACAAAAGTAGCTATTTGGACATAAATGATGGACATTATCGAACAAAACAAACAATTATTGTGGAACTGGGATTCCTGGGAGTGCATTCTGATGAAGATCATCAAAGGTAAGTGAATGTTTATAATGTTATTTCTGACTTCTGTTAACTGCACAATATGGCGGATATCTTTTTGTCTTGATTGATCCCTGAGCGCCGTACTCAGATTATTGCATGGTTTGCTTTTACCATAACGCTTTTTTGAAATCTGACACAGCGGTTGCATTAAGGAGAAGTGGATCTAAAATTCCATGTATAACACTTGTATCTTTGATCAACGTTTATTATGAGTATTTCTGGATATTGATGTGGCTCTCTGCAAAATCACCAGATGTTTTTGGAACTACTGAGCATAACGTGCCAATGTATACTGAGATGTTTTTGTCACGTTCTGACCTTAGTTCCTTTTTTATGTCTCTATTTTGTTTTGGTCAGGGCGTGAGTTGGGGTGGGTATTCTATGTTTTGTTTTATGTTTTGTATTTCTGTGTTTGGCCTGGTATGGTTCCCAATCAGAGGCAGCTGTATATTGTTGTCTGTGATTGAGAGCCATACTTAGGTAGCCTGTTCCCACCTGTGTTTGTGGGTAGTTGTTTTCTGTTTTGTGTGTTGTCAACTTACAGAACTGTTTCGTCGTTTCGTTCACTCTCTTTGTTGTTTTTTGTATTTCAGTGTTCAGTTTTTATTTAATAAATCATGAACACGTACCACGCTGCACTTTGGTCCTCTTCTCCTTCTCCCGACGATATTCGTTACAGTTTTGATATAAATATGAACTTTAACGAACAAAACATACATGTATTGTGTAACATGAAGTCCTATGAGTGTCATCTGATGAAGATCATCAAAGGTTAGTGATTAATTTAATCTCTATTTCTGCTTTTTGTGACTCCTGAAAAATGGAAAAATGGCAGTGTTTTTCTGTGACTTGGCGGTGACCTAACATAATCGTTTGTGGTGCTTTCGCTGTAAAGCCTTTTTGAAATCGGACACTGTCGTGGGATTAACAACAAGATTACCTTTAAAATGGTATAAGATACATGTATGTTTGAGGAATTTTAATTATGAGATTTCTGTTGTTTGAATTTGGCGCCCTGCACTTTCACTGGCTGTTGTCATATCGATCCCATTAACGGGATCTCAGCCATAAGAAGTAACACCACTGACTCCCAAACACCCCTACAGCACGTCCACAAACACACCGCACACATACAGTACCAGCCAAAAGTTTGGACACACTTACTCATTCAAGAGTTTTTCTTTATATTTTACTATTTTCTACATTGTAGACTAATAGTGAAGACATCAAAACTATGAAATAACACATATGGAATCATGTAGTAACCAAAAAAGTTTTACTCAAATCAAAATACATTTTAGATTTTAGATTTTTCAAAGTAGCCACCCTTTGCCTTGATGACAGCTTTGCAAACTCTTGGCATTCTCTCAACCAGCTTCATGAGGTAGTCACCTGGAATGCATTTAAATTAACAGGTGTGCCTTGTTGAAAGTTCATTTGTGGACTTTCTTTCCTTCTTAATGCGTTTGAGCCAATCAGTTGTGTTGTGACAAGGTAGGCGTGGTATACAGAAGATAGCCCTATTTGAGAAAATTATGTACAAACTACTGCCAACTCTTTTCTTAAAAGCTCTTGAAGCTAGGGGGCAGAATTTTTATGTTTGGAAAAAATAACGTTTCCAATGTAAGCTGCCTTTTTCTTAGGCCCAGATGCTAGAATATGCATATAATTGACAGATTAGGATATAAAACACTCTAAAGTTTCCAAAACTGTCAAAATATTGTCTGTGAGTATAACACAACTGATTTTGCAGGCGAAAACCTGAGGAAATCCAACCCGGAAGTGCCTCTTATTTTGAAAAATATCATTGTTCCATTGCTTGCCATTCCTTCATTTAAAGGGATATCAACCAGATTCCTTTTCCTATGGCTTCCTCAGGGTGTGAACAGTCTTTAGGCATAGTTTCAAGATTTTATTCTGAAAAATGAGCGAGATTTATCAAAACGCGTCAGTGGATAGCTGAATGTCCTTCGATTAGTTCATGCGCGCGAAAGTTGTAGCTCAACATTTTCTTTATCTCTTTTATTGAATAGTTTACCGTCCAGTTGAAATATTATCGATTATTTATGTTAAAAACAACCTGAGGATTGATTATAAAAAACGTTTGACATGTTTCTACGAACTTCACGGATACTATTTGGAATTTTCGTCTGCCCTTCATGACCGCTCGAGCCTGTTGATTTCTGAACATAACGCACCAACCAAATGGAGGTTTTTGGATATAAAAATAATATTTATCAAACAAAAGGAACATTTATTGTGTAACTGGGAGTCTCGTGAGTGCAAACATCCGAAGATCATCAAAGGTAAGCGATTCATTTTATTACTTTTCTGACTTTCGTGACCAATCTACATTGCTGCTAGCTGTTCGTAATGTTTGTCTATTGATTGATAAACTCACAAACGCTTGGATTGCTTTCGCTGTAAAGCACACTTTCAAAATCTGACACGATAGGTGGATTAACAATAAACTAAGCTGTGTTTTGGTATATTTCACTTGTGATTTCATGAAAATAAATATTTTTAGTAATTTGTTTTGAATTTGGCGCTCTGCAATTCAGCGCGTTGTTTACGAAAATGACCCGTTAAAGGGATCCGTGCGCCAAGAGGTTTAATAACCTCACGGAAAGGACAGGCACACAAAGAAGAAGTTCTACATCACAGTAAATTATAACCTTACAACTAGGGTTGCAAAGCTACCGCTAATTTACCAAGGTTACCGGATGTCACACCCTGATCTGTTTCACCTGTCCTTGTGCTTGTCTCCACCTCCTCCAGGTGTCACCCATCTTCCCCATTATCCCCTAGTGTTTCTGTCTGTCTGTGCCAGATCGTCTTGTATGTTCCAAGTCAAACAGCGTGGTATTTGCCGTGCTCCTGCCTTTTCTATTCTCTTTCGCTAGTCGTCCTGGTTTTGACCCTTGCCTGTTTTCTGGACTCTGTACCACCTGCCTGACCATTCTGCCTGCCCTGACCTCGAGCCTGCCTGCCCCACTGTACCTCCTGGATTCTGAACTGGTTTTGACCTTGCCTTGTTGAGCAGACACATGCACATTTGTGGCCTCCTGGAGGTCATTTTGCAGGGCTCTGCAGTGCCCTCCTTGCACAAAGCAGAAGGCAGGGTAGCGTCCTGCTGCGGGTTGTTGCCCTCCTACGGCCTCCTCCACGTCTCCTGATGTACTGGCCTGTCTCCTGGTAGCGCCTCCATGCTCTGGACACTACGCTGACAGACACAGCAAACCTTCTTGCCACAGCTCGCATTGATGTACCATCATGGATGACGTGCACTACCGAGCCACTGTGGTGGGTTGTAGACTCCGTCTCAGCTACCACTAGAGTGAGAGCACCGCCAGCATTCAAAAGTGACCAAAACATCAGCCAGGAAGCATAGGAACTGAGAAGTGGTCTGTGGTCACCACCTGCAGAATCACTCCTTTATTGGGGGTGTCTTGCTAATGCCTATAATTTCCACCTTTTGTCTATTCCATTTGCACAACAGCATGTGAAATTTATTGTCAATCAGTGTTGCTTCCTAAGTGGATAGTTTGATTTCACAGAAGTGTGATTGACTTGGAGTTACATTTGTGTTTAAGTGTTCCCTTATTTTTTTGAGCAGTGTATATTGTATAAATAAAGTATTTGTGCAGAGTCAATGTGCAGGGTACAAGTAGTTGAGGTAATATGTACATGTAGGTAGGGGTAATAGTGAATAGGCAATAAAAATAGATAAACAGAGTAGCACTAGGTTATGTAAAGAGTGTGAAAGTCAGTGAATGTGTGAGTGTGTGTGTGTGGTGTCAATATGCCATGTGTGGTGTGTGTTGTGTGTGTGTGTTGTGTGTGTGTGTGTGTGTGTGTGTGTGTGTGTGTGTGTGTTGTGTGTGTGTTGTGTGTTTGTGTGTGTGTGTGTGGTGTGTGTGTGTGTTGTGTGTGTGTGTGTGGGTTGTGTGTGTGTGTGTGTGTGTGTGTGTGTGGTGGAGTGTAGTGTGTGGACAGAGTCAAGTGTGTGTGTATAGCGTCAGTGCAAGAGAGTCCGTGCAAAAAAGGGTCAAGGCAAAATAGTCTGGGTAGCCATTTGATTAACTGTTCAGCTGTTATTATGGTTTGAGGGTAGAAGCTGTTCAGGGGCCTTTTGATCACAGACTTGGTGCTCCAGTACTTGCCGTGCAGTAGCAGAGTGAACAGTCTATGGCTTGGGTGACTTTTCCGAGCCTTCCTCTGACACCGCCTGGTATAGAGGTCATGTAAGGCAGGGACATCGGCCCCAGTGATGTACTGGGCCATCCGCACCACCCTCTGTAGCACCTTGTCGCGCGGATGCCAAGCAGTCACCATACCAAGCGGTGATGCAGCCAGTCAAGAGATGGCGCTGCAGTAGACTTGAAACTTCATCTGAGAAGAGGCCAGCATGACGAGCTAGGCTCAGGTCCTCTCCTTCTTTCCTCTCCTTTCTCCTCAACTCTCCCCTTTGGCCCTACTTCCCCTCTCTCTCTCTTTCTCTCTCTCCTCATTCACTCACTTCTCTTCTACCCTTCACCTCTCTCTTCTTTGTGTAGAGTAAAAAATAACATAATTTCTTTAGGAATGTAGTGAAGTAAAAGTAGTCAAAAATATAAATACAGTGGGGCAAAAAAGTATTTAGTCAGCCACCAATTTTGCAAGTTCTCCCACTTAAAAAGATGAGAGAGGCCTGTAATTTTCATCATAGGTACACTTCAACTATGACAGACAAAATGAGAAAAAACAATTCCAGAAAATCACATTGTAGGATTTTTATGAATTATTTGCAAATTATGGTGGAAAATAAGTATTTGATCACCTACAAACAAGCAAGATTTCTGTCTCTCACAGACCTGTAACTTCTTCTTTGAGAGGCTCCTCTGTCCTCCACTCGTTACCTGTATTATGCACCTGTTTGAACTTGTTATCAGTATAAAAGACACCTGTCCACAACCTCAAACAGTCACACTCCAAACTCCACTATGGCCAAGACCAAAGAGCTGTCAAAGGACACCAGAAAACAAAATTGTAGACCTGCACCAGGCTGGAAGACTGAATCTGCAATAGGTAAGCAGCTTGGTTTTAAGAAATTAACTGTGGGAGCAATTATTAGGAAATGGAAGATATACAAGACCACTGATAATCTCCCTCGATCTGGGGCTCCACGCAGGATCTCACCCGCGGGGTCAAAATTATCACAAAAACGGTGAGCAAAAATCCCAGAACCACAGGGGGACCTAGTGAATGACCTGCAGAGAGCTGGGACCAAAGTAACAAGCCTACCATCAGTAACACACTACGCCGCCAGGCACTCAAATCCTGCAGTGCCAGACGTGCCCCCTGCTTAAGCCAGTACATGTCCAGGCCCGTCTGAAGTTTGCTAGAGAGCATTTGGATGATCCAGAAGAAGATTGGAGAATGTCATATGGTCAGATTGAAACCAAAATATAACATTTTTGGTAAAAAACTCAACTCGTCGTGTTTGGAGGACAAAGAATGCTGAGTTGCATCCAAAGAACACCATAACCTACTGTGAAGCATGGGGGTGGAAACATCATGCATTGGGGCTGTTTTTCTGCAAAGGGACCAGGACGACTGATCCGTGTAAAGGAAAGAATGTGAGAGGCCATGTATCTGAGATTTTGAGTGAAAACCTCCTTCCATCAGCAAGGACATTGAAGATGAAACGTGGCTGGGTCTTTCAGCATGACAAATGATCCCAGAACACACACCGCTTGCGGCAGCGAAAGGAGTGGCTCGTAAGGACAATTTGGCAAGTCCTGGAGTGGCTTCAGCCAGTCTCCAGATCTCAACCCCATAGAGAATCTTTGGAGGGAGTTGAAAGTCCGTGTTGCCCAGCAACAGACCCAAAACATCACTGCTCTAGAGGAGATCTGCATGGAGGAATGGGCCAAAATACCAGCAACAGTGTGTGAAAACCTTGTGAAGACTTACAGAAAACGTTTGACCTCTGTCATTGCCAACAAAGGGTATATAACAAAGTATTGAGATAAACTTTTGTTATTGACCAAATACTTATTTTCCACCATAATTTGCAATTTAATTCATAAAAAATCCTACAATGTGATTTTCTGGATTTTTTTCTTCTCATTTTGTCTGTCATAGTTGAAGTGTACCTATGATGAAAATTACAGGCCTCTCTCATCTTTTTAAGTGGGAGAACTTGCACAATTGGTGGCTGACTAAATACTTTTTTGCCCCACTGTAATAAAGTAAAGCACAGATACCCCAAAAAACTACTTAAGTAGTACTTTAAAGTATTTTTACATAAGTACTTTACACCACTGGCTACAGTTTTCCGCCATGTAGTGTAAAAGTGCTCAGTGGGAATGCCCTTAAGAGCTCCACTAAAAGAGTGACAATATGGAGGGAAGACAACAACCTTAATATGATTTAGTTTGAGATTTAGTCTAAACACCCTCTAGGCACACAGTATGTAAATTATGTTAGAAAAAAGTTCAGAAATAAAGCTTTTTGACTATCCACTTGCTGAAAAACTGTTATATTTTGAATGTCAGATAAGAATCAGCTATGGTTTAAGGCAATAACAGCAACTACAATATTTAACTGAATGAAAAGCCGACAGAGTTTGGGCCAACTGACCCCATACCGGAGATGACAACACGGAAATGGCCCTCAATGTTACATGCTTTGTGACAAAGGGAAAAGGCCTTAGGCAGACGTTAAAGGTATACTGACTGGATAATGAAAGGCTATTACAGTCCAACAATGTCAGATACTTACAGATACATTATTCATTTTACCTCACAGCCTCCAATCACGAATGGATGGCCTGTAGAGATGCTTAGTCACATCCCTTGTAATGTGAACTTGTGGAATCATCCAAATAAAATTTGTAACTTCATGAAAGGGTACAGAATGACTAAGTTGTTGGTGGTAGGTCTGTATTTGAAAACTAGAGAGAACCAAAAGGCTATGAGCTATTTGAATGGGGACCCTTCAGTGCTCCCTGAAGAGGCGTCTTCTGTTCTCCTCTCCATGCTTCAGACCTGAAGGACGAACAATCCACTCAAGTGTTCATACACTCTAGCCATTTTCAGGAGCTCCTATCATGCCACATACTGTCTGCATGCCAAATCATGTCCCCCCATACGTCACAATGGGATTCAATTAACTTTTAGCGTCCGTTGGTACGTCAATGGTGTGATGAGCTAATGCGTCACATTTTGGAGAACATTATAGCCAAGTGGATGTTCTTTTCATCTGTGCTATGTAAACAAAGTTGATTTCTGTGACAATTTTGGTGCTAAAACACATTTTGTTTAGCTTCAAATCAAATAAAATTTTATTTGTCACATACACATGGTTAGAAATGCTTGTGCTTCTAGTTCCGACAATGCAGTAATAACCAACGAGTAATCTAACCTAACAATTTCACAACAACTACCTTATACACACAAATGTAAAGGGATGAAGAATATGTACATCTACACCTGCATTGCTTGCTGTTTGGGGTTTTAGGCTGGGTTTCTGTACAGCACTTCGAGATATTAGCTGATGTACGAAGGGCTATATAAAATAAACTTGATTTGATGATTTGATTTGATGTACATAAAGATATATGAATGAGTGATGGTACAGAACGGCATAGGCAAGATGCAGTAGATGGTATCGAGTACAGTATATACATATGAGATGAGTAATGTAGGGTATATAAACATATAAAAGTGGCATTTGTTGAAAGTGGCTAGTGATACATGTATTACATAAAGATGGCAAGATGCAGTAGATGGTATAAAGTACAGTATATACATATGAGATGAGTAATGTAGGGTATGTAAACATTATATTAAGTGGCATTGTTTAAAGTGGCTAGTGATACATTTTTTACATCAATTTTTCCATTATTAAAGTGGCTGGAGTTGAGTCAGTATGTTGGCAGCAGCCACTCAATGTTAGTGGTGGCTGTTTAACAGTCTGATGGCCTTGAGATAGAAGCTGTTTTTCAGTCTCTCGGTCCCTGCTTTGATGCACCTGTACCGACCTCGCCTTCTGGATGATAGCGGGGTGAACAGACAGTGGCTAGGGTGTTGTTGTCCTTGATGATCTTTATGGCCTTCCTGTGACATCGGGTGGTGTAGGTGTCCTGGAGGGCAGGTAGTTTGCCCCCGGTGATGCGTTGTGCAGACCTCACTACCCTCTGGAGAGCCTTACGGTTGTGGGCGGAGCAGTTGCCGTACCAGGCGGCGATACAGCCCGACAGGATGCTCTCGATTGTGCATCTGTAAAAGTTTGTGAGTGCTTTTGGTGACAAGCCTAATTTCTTCAGTTACCTTAGCTTTCTTGGAAACAGGAACAATGGTGGCCCTCTTGAAGCATGTGGGAACAGCAGACTGGGATAAGGATTGATTGAATATGTCCGTAAACACACCAGCCAGCTGGTCTGCACATGCTCTGAGGACGCGGCTGGGGATGCCGTCTGGGCCTGCAGCCTTGCGAGGGTTAACACGTTTAAATGTTTTACTCACGTCGGCTGCAGTGAAGGAGAGTCCGCAGGTTTTGGTAGCGGGCCGTGTCAGTGGCACTGTATTATCCTCAAAGCGAGCAAAGAAGTTGTTTAGTCTATCTGGGAGCAAGACATCCTCGTCTGCGACGGGGCTGGTTTTCTTTTTGTAATCCGTGATTGACTGTAGACCCTGCCACATACCTCTTGTGTCTGAGCCGTTGAATTGCGACTCTACTTTGTCTCTATACTGACGCTTAGCTTGTTTGATTGCCTTGCGGAGGGAATCGCTACACTGTTTGTATTCGGTCATGGTTCCGGTCACCTTGCCCTGGTTAAAAGCAGTGGTTCGCGCTTTCAGTTTCGCGCGAATGCTGCCATCAATCCACGGTTTCTGGTTTGGGAATGTTTTAATAGTTGCTGTGGGTACGACATCGCCGATGCACTTGCTAATAAACTCGCTCACCGAATCAGTGTATTCGTCAATGTTGTTGTTTGACGCAATGCGGAACATATCCCAATCCACGTGATCGAAGCAATCTTAAAGCGTGGAATCAGATTGGTCGGACCAGCGTTGAACAGACCTGAGCGTGGGAGCTTCCTGTTTTAGTCTCTGTCTATAGGCAGGGAGCAACAAAATGGAGTCGTGGTCAGCTTTTCCAAAAGGAGGGCAGGGGAAGGCCTTATATGCGTCGCGGAAGTTAGAATAACAATGATCTAGGGTTTTACCAGCCCTGGTAGCACAATCGATATGCTGATATAATTTAGTGAGTCTTGTTTTCAGATTAGCCTTGTTAAAATCCCCAGCTACAATGAATGCAGCCTCAGGATATGTGGTTTCCAGTTTACATAGAGTCAAATAAAGTTTGTTCAGGCACATCGATGTGTCTGCTTGGGGGGGGAATATATGCGGCTGTGATTAAAATCGAAGAGAATTCTCTTGGTAGATAATGCGGTCACGTTTGATTGTGAGGAGTTCTAAGTCAGGTGAACAGAAGGACTTGAGTTCCTGTATGTTGTTATGATCACACCACGTCTCGTTAATCATAAGGCATACSCCCCCGCCCCTCTTCRTACCAGAAAGATGCTTGTTTCTGTRGGCGCGATGCGTGAAGAAACCAGGTGGCTGTACCGWCTCCGATAGCGTSTCTCGAGTGAGCCATGTTTCCYTGAAGCAAAGAACGTTACAGTCTCTTATGTCTCTCTGGAATGCTACCCTTGCTCGGATTTCATCAACCTTGTTGTCAAGAGACTGGACATTGGCGAGTAGTATGCTCAGGAGTGGTGCGCGATGTGCCCGTCTCCGGAGCCTGACCAGAAGACCGCTTCGTCTGCCCCTTTTACGGCATCGTTGTTTTGCTTCGCCGGCTGGGATCCGATCCATTGTCCTGGGTGGTGGGCAAAACAGAGGATCCGCTTCGGGAAAGTCTTATTCCTGGTCGTAATGATGGTGAATTGACGTTGCTCTTATATCCAGTTGTTCCTCCCGACTGTATGTAATAAAACCTAAGATTACCTGGGGTACCAATGTAAAAAATAACACGTAAAAAAACAAAATACTGCAAAGTTTCCTAGGAACAAGAACCGAGACGGCCATCTCTGTCGGTGCCGGAAGCTTAATCATCCCTTTATGTCTGTCTGAGAGTCTGGTAAAATGAGAGGTTAACTATTCATCTCAACATCTAAATGACATGATGAGATCCATGGATTGCAGATCTCTTCCGACACTGTAGGTTTTAAATAATTGTTATACACCACATGGTCTCCTACCATGACCAATGGACTCTCATGCCAAATTGCTTCTCTTGTCTGAATATGATAGAGAAAGGGAAGGCTAAGCCAAATGTATTGACTCTCTTATCTACCTTGATAGGAGAGGAAAATACCAAATCTGATGTATTTGGATATCTTTGTCAGCACAAAGGATTCAGGCAGAAACAAAGAAGGCATTTGAAGTGGTCCTAACCCCAGGTTCCCTCCTGCCCCCTCTCTATCACTCTCTTCCCTCACACAGACACAGCCCATTTCACCCCAGCAACAGACAGACATTCCCAGCCAAACATATCTCTGAGCTAGTGGAGCAATCATGCAGCCCAGTTCTAATCCCTGACACACGTGTGGCAGCCTTCAGTGAGACACAGCCCAGCCCTGATAGAGAGCCCAGCCTGGCCCTGGGTTGGACAGACCTCCATGTCTCAGCCATCACTATTAATATCATTATCATTTGGACGGCGGGCATATTCTCCTGTCACCACAGGGGAGCGAGGGCATGGATTGGCTGTCAGTCTCCCTGAGTGGCAAGACTGATAAGCCAGATCAGTGGCTGCTATGGGACAATGGAACGGGCTAGTCAGAAATTAGATGCCAGTTATCATCCAGGGCCAGAGGGGGGGTGAGATGGGAGTGGGGGGTGGCAGGTGTACATTTTCCCCTTGTACCAGGCAGCAGTGTCACCAGCCTCTTCTTTCTGTGTCACCACAGGCTTTAGTTAGAGAGACATCAGGACAAGTAGAGTGTCACGTTCGCTAGAATAAATGTCGGACCAAGGCGCAGCTGATGTTGAGTTCCACATATTTATTAGAAAGTGAAACTAAACAAAGACAAAAACAAATAAACAATAAACAAACAACGAACCGCGACTACAGAGTTGCTACGTGCACTAACTCAAAACAATATCCCATAAAACACAGGTGGAAAAAGGCTACCTAAATATGATCCCCAATTAGAGGACAACGATTTACAGCTGCTCTAATTGGGATCATACCAATCACCAACATAGAAATTATAACCCAGAACCGCGACATAGAAATAACTAACTAGAACAACCCCCAGTCACGCCCTGACCTACTATACAAGAAAAACAAAGGCTCTCTATGGTCAGGGCGTGACAGTATCCCCCCCCCCCCAAAGGTGCGGACTCCGGCCGCAAACCTAAACCAAATGGGGAGGGTAGGGGGGTGATTAGTGTCGGTGGCGCTCTGGTGCGGGACGAAGAACCCGCCATCCCGTGGATCCAGCCATGGACCGGGGCTGAACACCGGTGCCTGGACGGACCCTCGGTGTCAAGGAAGGCCTCCTGCCATGGAGCGGAACTGGACACCAGATTGGACTGGACATCAGTGCAGAGGAAGGCTCCTGCCATGGAGCAGGACTGGACGCCGTATCTGGACTGAGTACGCGGCAGGAGAAAGCTCCTGCCATGGAGCAGACTGGACGCCGTGCCTGGACTGGGCATCGGCGGCGGGGAAGGCTCCCGCCATGGAGCGGGACTGGACGCTGTGCCTGAACTGGCACAACGCAGAGAAGACTTCTGGCCTTGGAGCTGGACTGGACGCCGTGCTTAGACTGGGCATCGGCGCAGGGGAAGACTCCGGCCATGGAGCTGGAGGTTCCGGGACTGTGAACCGTTCAGGAGGTTCCGGACTGTGAACAGTCTCAGGAGGTTCCGGACTGTGACCGTCATGGATGTTCCGGACTGTGGACCGTCGTTGGAGGTTCCGGACTGTGGACCGTCGTTGGAAGTTCGGACAGGGACCGCGTTGGAGGTCCAGTTTGTGAAATGGCCCGGAAGCTCTGGACTGGGAACTGTTGCTGGAACTCTGGACTGGGAACTGTCGCCGGAAGCTCTGGACTGGGAACCGTCGCCGGAAGCTCGGACTGGGAACTGTCGCAGAAGCTCTGAACTGGAACTGCTCGCCGGAATTCTTCTGGACTGGGAACTGTCGCCGGAAGCTCTGGACTGGGAACCGTCGCCGGAAGCTCTGGACTGGGAACTGTGGCCGGAAGCTCTGGACTGGTAACTATCGCCGGAAGCTCTGGACTGGGGATCGTCGCAGGAAGCCTGGTGTGTGGGGCCAGCACTGGTGGTACCGGACTGGTGACACGCACCTCAGAGCGAGCGCGAGGAGCAGGCACAGGACGTACCGGACTGGGGAGGTGCACTGGAGGCCTGATGCGTGGGGTCGGTACAGGTGGCACCGGACTGGTGACACAGACCTCAGGGAGAGTGCGGGGAGCAGGCACAGGACGCACCTGACTGGGAAGACGCACTGGAAGCCTAGTGCGTGGAGCCGGCACAGGTGGCGCCAGACTGGTGACACGCACTTCAGTGCGAGTGTGCGGAGCAGGCACAGGACGTACCGGACTGGGGAGGCGCACTGGAGGACTGGTGCGTGGAGCTGGCACAGGACGTACTGGCTGTGGAGGCGTACTGGAGACCTGGTGCGTATAGCCGGCATCAATGGTACCGGTTCGATGACACACTTCGCACGGCAAGTGCGAGGAGCTGGCACAGGACGTACTGGGCTGTGAAGGTGCACTGGAGACCTGGTGTGTATAGCCGGCATCAATTGTACCGGAACTTTAACACACTTTGCACGGCAAGTGCGAGGAGCTGGCACAAGGCGTACTGTGCTGTGAAGACGCACTGGAGACCTGGTGCGTATAGCCGGCCTCAATTGTACCGGAACTTTAACACACTTCTCAGGACGAGTACGGGGAGCTGACTCAGGTGGCATTAAACTAATTACACGCTCCTTAGGGCAACTGTTGTGCATCTTCCACCAACTTAACTCTCTCCACTCTTTCTCCTCCAATACCTCCATCCACTCTCCGACGGTCTCTGACTCTCTCCTTTCACTCTCCTCCAGTTTCTCCCTCTTCTCCCAGACTGGCTCATGTTCACTCCTCGGCCCCGCCGACCACTCCATGTGCACCCCCCCCAAAAAAATATTTTGGGCTGTCTTTTGGGCTTTCTCAGTGGCCGCGAACCCCGGCGTCGTCGCTGTCCTCCCTTCTCTCCTTGCGTCTCCCGCCAAGGAAGGCGATCCAGTCCTGCCAGGATTTCTTCCCAAGTCCAGGATATTTTCTCCTTGATCTCTTCCAAAATCCAGGATGCCATCTCCTCCTGGGCACGCTGCTTGGTCCTGGTGTGATGGAATATTCTGTCACGTTCGCTAGAATAAATGTCGGACCAAGGCGCAGCTGATGTTGAGTTCCACATATTTAATAGAAAGTGAAACTAAGCAAAGACAAAAACAAATAAACAATAAACTAACAACGAACCGTGACTACAGAGTTGCTACGTGCACTAACTCAAAACAATATCCCATAAAACACAGGTGGAAAAAGGCTACCTAAATATGATCCCCAATTAGAGACAACGATTACCTACTATACCATAGAAAAACAAAGGCTCTCTATGGTCAGGGCGTGACATTGAGATTATTTCATGGGGGCTGATACTGAATGTATAACCTTTCCTTATTTGTGTTTTATTTGTGTTTTAGTGGTGTGGATCAGTGGTCAATGCTGTATTGGAGTAGCAGTTAGACAAGGGGTCAAACAGTGATCAAGGCTGACATGTATAGTGAAAGGGATAGTCAGAGTCCCCTGGTCAGTAAACAGCATTGGTCAATAAACACACAGACAATACCCAATTACATACACTGTGTGGAGTAGCTAGTTGTGGTATTGGTTGGTGCTCTATTTTTACACTATGCGGCCCAAATAGGATTCAAGGTTCAACAGAAGTATCTGTCAAATGTGATGCTTAGATATTAGCACAGTATTAGGTTACAGAATACATACATAATGTAAGACAATATAAGCCTGTGGTGTATTGCTGTTGGTTTTCATCAGGAGTGGTATTAATCTCCTACTATCAAGCATACATATTAATTCTTTAAATGAATCTGATACCAGGCGATTCCCAATCATCTTTGCTTGTTTCCACCCTTATAAAAATTGGATTAGTTAATCATTGTGGAGCCCAATCCCCTAAAGATGCTTCACAGAATGCAATAAATTCCCAAGTATGAAAGAGTAACTTAGTCTAAGATGAAAAAAGTTTGGATTACACAGAGTCCTCAGAGAACCTTTCTAAAGAGAATATTAGTGCAGCTCGACAGAATCATGAGTGTGTGGAGAATCTGTACGCACCCACCAATGGCCATTACATGGTCTAAGTAAACCAGGAACACTATGATAGGTTTACCACTGACTCACTGTAACATACGGTAGACTTTCCATCGTTAATAGACATAAAACAAGTCTGTTCTATGATGAACCCAGCCTGCCTTCCAGCTACAGGAGACAGCACCTGTGTGAGTCAATTTCACTCAGAATCTCTAATGAGTTAGAATCTATCTGATCTTGGTAACTGCATTTCAGGGGGATGTTTCACACTGTGTAAGAGAGAAAAACAGAGGAAAAAACTAATCCAACTGAACGTCGTCTTTTGAATGGTGTCTACAGAGCAGTAGAGGATGTGTGATCCCTTACAAGCCATGTTTGTCTTTGTGGAGCTCTATTATATCTCACTACTCTAAAGTCTATTTCAACGGCATGGGGGGAGGCAGGGTACATTGTGAAGGCACATCTTCAAGTAGACTACAGTGTTGTGGAGTCATGCCAACGCTTTATCAGCACCTATGCGTTCTGGAGGGTAGGCAGCCTAGCTCTTCTCCGCTTGATGAATAATGAAAGGTAAACCAGAACATGTCTTCCTCTCTGCTTGAATGCAGCACGTACAGGAGATGCTTATATTTTCTATTAAAAAATATGTTGATCGACAGTTTTCAGTTGGAAAACATTCAATATAATATCCAGAAGGATCTCTACTTGGGTACACTGGTTGAATCAATGTTGTTTCCACGTCGTTTCAATGAAGTGACGTTGAACCAACATGGAATAGACATTGAATTGACATCTGTGCCCAGTGGGATCTATTATTTTAAAAAGGTTTTTCAAGAGAGTGGAATTCAAGTGGAATTCAATATCTATGAATGTGCTCACATTCACATAACCATGCCCACTCATGGACACCCACACACACAATAGTATGAAGTCAAAAGAGATGATTCATGATTCCAGGTTAGAGGCTGCTGAGCAGGTTGAGGACTTTAAGCTTAGCGACTTAAATGGCTATGTTAAAAAAAAGGAAAAAAATTCTCCACGCTGTTTAACGGATCCCAGAAGAAAGATGGGAGACATTAAGTGAGGACAGGGACGGAGTGCACTCAGCATGGCCCCAGCATGCCTCCTCAGCCGGAACATTTCAGTGTGAAGATCCACTTCTTACAACGCTTCCCTGACACCGCAATGCATCATGGGAGCCAGCCTGGCGGAAGTTCGAGGTGATGTGTCGCCAACCCTGACAACAGCGCCGGGCATTTCCATTAAAAACCACACAACTCAACATTACGACCTCTGCTTAAGGGCCTAATGCCTTTTCCTTCACCTCAAGAAAAAGAAAAAACGCAACAGTTGCAGTTTTTGACAACTGCATCATGAGTTTGTACAAACAGGCAAATAGGTTAAGTTTGTTAAGTGCAGTTTTCTGTGTGCACTAAAATTCTGAAAAATAGAGATAGTGTGGCTGGTGGGTAATGAGGTTGATAAAGTAAGTTCAATCAGTAAGGCGGTCTGAATGGCTTGCTCCTTCTTCCCGTAAGCATAACATATTCACATTGTTTCCTTTCCATGGGCGCAGCGGGAATTTATATCCGTTGTTGAAATGTTCTCATCAACAGCACAGCGTCATGTCACTTTTACTATATCAATTAGCCACGTGCAGAATGTCAATCACCTATTACCCTATGGCCAATGAGCACAGCTGAATAATGCAACTTTACCGCTTGCTAAACAACTCATGGGCATACCTGGGCAATAAGGACCTTGCCTCTCTTCCCACCAATTGTTACTCACCAATGGTTCTCTCACTTGTGTCTTACAGCAAAAGGTTCACAGCAGACTCATCCACATCCTCTCTGTTCAGATACATTGACATGCCTTTGCTTATCGTGGCTAATTGCGTAGGTTACTTTTGTTGTCTTTGTTGTAGCTTTACCTTAAAGTGGTGCTTTGTAATAGCACTGTTATTTTATCAAATCATTTTTTCAGCGGGGAATATTTCATTCATGATGCTTGAGCTCAGTATGCATATTTTCTCATCACTCTAGGCACTTTCATAAATGTTAATTCATTGGCGGTCATACCACAACTACTGTTAGCAATCAGATATCTCCCTTCATGCTTGTATCTTCCAAAAAGCATGATTAGACTGGTCGGCTATCAGTCTACCCCACACAATGTCAAAGTCACTAGCGTGATTATCGTTCATTGGTTGTCGCACAGTCATGCCACTGATAGCTTGTGCCAGGCGTAACTTCTATAACAAGCTCTTGTCAGTAAACGTGTCGTTGCTGAACATCATGCCTCTTGTCTTTGAAGTCTCGTCGTTAACAGCCGAAGTAGTTGCAGCGCGAGCTGTGCTGCTTTCCACATCTGGGGCCAGTGCTCCAAGCTTCAAGATTACTTGAGTGCTCAGTCAACGATTTTCGATTTCCATACTGCCTTGAGTTAATGATTTGTCAAATCTTATATTCATTCAGAAAGCATTGCGCGCTCTAGTGCTTTCACTTTCAAAAGGGTGAGCTAACATCAGGATCATGCTAACTCATAGCTGTTCTCTTCAACGTTGGCTCCACATAGGGCTTATTTCATCACTCTCCTATATGTTCTTTGTACATGCTCACTAAGAACTGCTCTCTTCTGACCAATGGGAATAAATCTTGTGATGTACTTAAATGAAGGACTCGTTTCTCTCAGATTCAGATCAACTTTATTATCCCACCAGGGGAAAAATTCATTTGGTCATGTGCTTAAAAAGACAGTACATAAAACATGAAATCACAGAAACTACACTAAATAATTCACTCAAAGTGCTATAGCTACACATTTAAAGTGAAAGTGTAATATGATGTATACTGGAGGGACCAACAGACTATCTATCATACAACCTAATGGCTGTTGGAATAAAATAATCCCCATATCTGTTTTAATTTTCTTTTGAAGAAGTCTCTTTCCCCTTGTCCAGCTGCTGCTGTGATTGAATTTTGATTGAAGGGGTGAGTACTGTCCTGTAAAATGCTTTCACGTTTTAGGAGGATGCGTTTTGTGTACAAGTTGGAGGCTGATTCTTGATCTATACCAATTATCCTTCCCGCCGTCTTAATCAAGCACTGAAGCTTGACTTGGTCTTGCACTCGCATGTTTCCGAACGCGCATATCAGACCAAAGGACAGCACACTCTGCAGAACAGATTTATAGAACATTTGTAAGATATGACGGTCGACATTAAAATGGTTCAGTTTGTGAAAAAAAAACATTTGTTGAAATGTCTTTATCTTTGCAAAGGCACAGTCATTGAAGTTCAGTTTATTATCTATTTTGATATTTCTCAATTGCGCCTTACAGCAAAAGGCTCACAGCCGACCCTCCACTTCCCCAACGCCACCAGCTGATCATCGGATCCTCTTTCTCACAGATGGGGGAGTGGTTTTGATGCCAGCTACCCCGCATACGGCTACCGGCATCACAGCATCTGGCTCAGAGGATCATCCCTCGGGGACGAGGCCCTTCCCCAAACTATTTTAATTCATTTTCATACTTTCATTTTGTCTTTGTTGTGCATTCAGTTAGCCTGTCCTCGATTGTATCGGGTTACGGGTGCTATACAGCGTTTCTACTAGAGCCTTGAGGCTGAACTGACAAAGGAAACCAACACCATGATCATAGCAGCGTAAACTCACAGACACATTCCCTTATCTCCCTTGTGCATCCATACCACCTGACTACTGTGATGTGTTGTTCATTACATGTGAACACACACACACACACTCACTAACTCACGCACTCACTAACTCACACATTCACTCACACGCACTCACACGCACTCACACGCTCTCACACACACATACACACACGCACAGGCCAGCGACTGATGTGCGCTGAGCCTTTCCTAGGGCAGGCTTCGAGAATTATAACACAATCATTTTAAATGGAAAAGCAGAGGTCAGGGAGGATAACTGGTTGATTGCTGGTATGTGTGTGTGTTTACGTGTGTGAAACCTACTCCATCACCTGTATGTGAATCACGCCCGTCACCAGCTGCGTCTGCGATTACAGTGATAGATGTGACTGGGGCTGTTTTTCTCCAAGGTCTGTCTATCTGACTGAGGAGTGATGGTCTCTGCTGGGACTGCTGGGACTGGAGGACTACAAGGACTGGTGAACCTGCCTGCAGAACAGGAGCACTAGAAAGGGACCCCACAGAGGGAGCATGATAAGAACTGGTAGCAGTGGTCCCATCTCAAGACCTCACTATTTACTTTTACTAGTCTGTATGACAACTTCATCTGGTCATCATTACACTGAGTTTATTTGACATTTATCCACCTTTGGACAACAATGAGGACAGGGGCCAAGTGACAGAGGACAGGGAATAGGGGTGCGGGGAACAGGCAGCGGTGCATTTACTCACCAGTGAGTGGGTGAACTCTGGGGCGTGGTCGTTCTTGTCTGTGATGGTGATGGTTGCCGTGGCTGTTCCGGTCAGTCCCACGTCTCTTCCCTTCATGTCTTGGGCTACAATCTCCAGTTCGTACTGCGTGGTGGGCAGCGTCTGGAGGGGCACACACACAGAGTCATAAAGCCTGTCATTATCAACCATTCATTTCAGGGGTTATACACAACACAATCATCATCAGACACAGGATTCGTTGAGGGAGATCAAATGAATCCACTGAATACAAAATGCTAACAAATTATTGACTGACTGACTGAGAAAAAAGCAATTAAGATGTAGTTGAGACTGCATGATTGTGACGTTGGTGTGGATTCATTTCAGAGCAAGCGTATTATAGACCTTCTCAGAACCAAGTAGAGTTGCTAGTGTGGTTTCCTGTCTGTGGGTGGTAGTGCAGTACTCTGTGGGTGGTAGTGCAGTACTCTGTGGGTGGTAGTGCAGTACTCTGGGGGTGGTAGTGCAGTACTCTGTGGGTGGTAGTGCAGTACTCTGTGGGTGGTAGTGCAGTACTCTGGGGGTGGTAGTGCAGTACTCTGTGGCTGGTAGTGCAGTACTCTGTGGGTGGTAGTGCAGTACTCTGGGGTGGTAGTGCAGACTCTGTGGGGTGGTAGTGCAGTACTCTGTGGGTGTAGTGCAGTACTCTGGGGGTGGTAGTGCAGTACTCTGGGGGTGGTAGTGCAGTACTCTGGGGGTGGTAGTGCAGTACTCTGGGGGTGACTGTACATCTCAAACATGGCAACCTTTTCCTAATATACATTTAAATAGAACTAAGCAGATGTCAAGTGTCTGTTATAATCTAAGCGCATCACATTATAGAAATCAACACACACCCACATCATCTCTTGAAAAAGTCAGGCATCCAGGTCTTGTGTAAACCAGATGAAACAATGTACAGTCTGTGTAGAACACCTTTCAGCACACATGATTGCAAATAGATGTATGGAAGTATGACAGAAAGTAGTTTATGTTTATACTTTTTGAAATAGCCAGGGGGGTGGGTCGTTTCAATGTGTCTCCTTCAATGACCCAGAAGACATAAAGTTAAGGTTTGTATGCTTGGCAGACATGAAAGCGTTAACATTTTTCTTTACATTTTCTGTAGACTCCCAGCTTTCATTTGTTTAACTAGGCAAGTCAGTTAAGAACAAGTTCTTATTTACAATGACGACCTAGGAACAGTGGATTAACTGCCTTGTTCAGGGGCAGAACAACATATATGTACCTTGTCAGCTCGGGGATTCAATCTAGCAACCTTGCGGTTCCTGGCCCAACGCTCTAACCACTCGGCTACCTGCCACCCTCATGATGAGCTACATTAAAAGAAAAGGGATACTCTTTGGAGCTTGGCTTTCCCACGTAATTCTAAGGCGAGCGAAGGCAGTGGGGAGGGACCCTGGAGGACAGACGCTGGCCAGGCATTAGAATAAATTGGAGAAGTGTAGTGTGATTGAGGTACAGGTTAAAAGTCCAGTTCAATTTGGGATATGAAGCTGTGCATACAGCATAGATTATTTAGTTGCAACTTTACAAAGCAAAGTGTATTCATCATTTTCAGAATCACAATACTAATTTGTTCTAATATGTCATTCATCTGTTTCACTAAACACTCCAGAAGCCCACTCCTGCATCTCCTCTCTCTCCTACCCACAATGCACCACACCCTCCCATCTTCATCTCCCTTCCCTGCCAGCTCAGAACACCACAGCACATCAGTCACTTAAAGGCACTATGAGATGAAGCTATACAATCTATTCACATAAATGTTTCAAAGCAAAGAACATCATCACTATACTATTTCATTCATATTCATTCTGTAATGGAATTGAGAGTCATGAGATGGGGAAATAGAACTACTAATACTAGCTCTAATTGGCCATTTGTGTAACGACCCCGCCCCCGTCCCCAACCCTGACCAACCCCTCTCCTGTCTCTGCTTTTCCACTGGTCTCATTAGAGATGCTCT
>NC_036842.1:62868524-62934848 GCF_002910315.2 Salvelinus sp. IW2-2015
CACACACACACACACACACACACACACACACACACACACACACACACACACACACCACTGCAATGGCTCATCACTGGACAATAGTGTGACATCATCTGCATCCTCGAAGCTCTCTGTCTCCATTCTCTCTCTTTTTAAAACTCAATTTTCCTCTTCACATCTCACAGATCTCTCACATAGCCTGGGAGTAACAGCCTAAAACAGGGCTTCTCCACAGGGGTGCCAGGCAGGATCCTTGAGACCCAGAGAGGAGAGGAGATGAGGCAGTATGCTGCTCCCATCACTGATAACACTGGGATCATTCACACCCCAGGCAGGGGGACACCAGATGATCAATGCCCCTCAGGCGCTTTTTAATAATCATGTCAACACATAGAGTGATAGTGTAACATAGACACTGGAAACAGTACAGAAAGTCTGTCTGGAAGTTCCCTGCTGGGTATGTATAGTTATACAGTATATGAAACATATGTTTCTCTATTATGGTAAAACATAAGCTGCTTTATTACAGCATCATATAATCAGAAAAAGTAGTTGACTGTGGCATTCTTACAGCACTGTAACATTAGAGAATACACTACAGTGCAACCCATATTTATATCATTTGGAGTCCACTCTAGCCGTGATTATGATGTGATATACAGTACAAACACTGAGCTATTCCATGACTACAGTATGATGCAACAGGAACTGTTCTATTATTGTATCTTATTACAAGTCCCTGTATGTTCTCCACGGTGTGTTCTCCACTGTGTGTTCTCCACGGTGTGTCCTCCACGGTGTGTTCTCCACGGTGTGTACTCTCCTCGCAGGGAGGCAGCTTGTAAACATGGCACAGCTTAGCACAGCAGGAGACTCTTCACATCAATCTGCAGTAAATCTAGGCTCCTTTGACCCACCCACTTAACCACTCTCCTCCTCTACTTCGCTCTTTCACTCTTGCAGCACTGTAACGTTAGAGAAAGCAGTACACTGCAACCCATATTTATATTGTTTGGAGTCCACTCTAGCCGTGATTATGATGTGATATACAGTACAAACACTGAGCTCTCCCATGACTACAGTATGATGCAACAGGAACTGTCTTATTATTGTATATTATTACATGTCCCTGTCTGTTCTCCAAGGTGTGTACTCCGCGGTGTGTTCTCCGCGGTGTGTTCTCCACGGTGTGTTCTCCACAGAGTGTTCTCCACGGTGTGTTCTCCACTGAGTGTTCTCCATGGTGTGTTCTCCACGGTGTGTTCTCTCCTCGCAGGGAGGCAGCTTGTAAACATGGCACAGCTTAGCACAGCAGGAGACTCTTCACATCAATCTGCAGTAAATCTAGGCTCCTTTGACCCACCCACTTAACCACTCTCCTCCTCTACTCCGCTCTTTCACTCCCACGCCCAACACTCTACCCAGTGCCAGACATACATCTTCATCCCTCTCTAATAAACTAAGAGCTGTTGTACTGGTGTCCCTGTCTGCCTCAGACTCCTCCCTGGATACTGTTCTGTCCACCCAGGGTGGGTGTACTGTATGACTGCATCTGAAATGGCATGCTATTTCCTATTTAGTGCACTGTTTTTGACCAGAGCCCTATGCGGGCCATGGTCAAAAGTAGTGCACTATAGGGAATAGGGTGCCATTTCAGACACACAGTATGTACACAGGAGGCAGCAGCACAGTAGGTGTTCACCCCCCAGATAGTAGGTGACAGAAGTGTCTGTGACAGACTGCTGAGGATATATCAAACCCTCATGAACAGATGGTCTTCCACAGACCTGTGAGTGGAGAAAAAACCCAGCTCCAGACATCCTCCACCTGGAAAAGTGGGCTCATCTCTCTGAGTCCTAAAGTGGCATGACAATTTCTTAATGACCAGTGTCTCTCGACTTTACGCTATTAGAGATCTCTGGGATTACTTCACTAACTTGGGACACTTTCTATGATAAGACGGTCAGTGAAATATACGGTTATGTCTTGAAATGTGCTTACATTGACGAATACACGTTTACGGTGACTGAGTTCATCAGGAAGTGTATAGGAGATGTTGTACCCACTGAGACTATTAAAACCTCTTGACGCTAGGGGTCAGATTATTATTTTATTTTTTAAATAACGTTCCCAAGGTAAACGGACTATTTCTCAGGTCCAGATCGTAGAATATGCATATAATTTACAGATTAGGATAGAAAACACTCCAAAGTTTCCAAAACTGTCAAAATATTGTCTGTGAGTATAACAAAACTGATTCTGCAGGCGAAAACCTGAGAAAATCGAACCCAGAAGTGATATATTTCTTATTTTTTTTTATCTGTGTTTCCTGGCCCGTCTTTCTTCCATTTAAAGGGGTATCAACCATATTCCTTTTCCAATGGCTTCCTCAGGCTGTGACCAGGCTTTAGACATAGTTTCAGACTTTTATTTAGAAAAATGAGCGAGATTTTTCTAAAGTAGTCAGGTGTCCTCTGAATAGTTCCTGCGCGCGAGAGGGGTAGCTCTCCATTTTCTTTTTCTCGCTTATTGAATAGGTTATGGTCCGGTTGAAATATTATCGATTATGTTTGTTAAAAACAACCTGAGGATTGATTATAAAAAACATTTGACATGTTTCTACGACCATTACGGATACCTTTTGGAATTTTCGTCAAACGGAACGAGGCTTTGGTTTTCTGAACATAACGCGCACCCAAATGGCGTTTTTTTGTTATAAAAGTAATATTTATCGAACAAAAATAACATTTATTGTGTAACTGGGAGTCTCGTGAGTGCAAACATCCGAAGATTATCAAAGGTAAGCGATACATTTTATTGCTTTTCTGACTTTCGTGACCATGCTAATTTGGGGCTAGCTGTTCTAGCATTGATTGATACACTCACAAAAGCTTGGATTTCTTTCTCTGTAAAGCATATTTTCCAAATCTGACACAATAGGTGGATTAACAACAAGCTAAGCTGTGTTTTGGTATATTTCACTTGTGATTGCATGATTATAAATATTTTTTGTAATATTTTGCGCCCTGCAATTCAGCGGTTGTTTAGGAAAATGATCCCGTAAAAGGGATCCGTAGCGCAGAGAAGTTAAAACCTACCCAAACCAGAAAGAGTGGATAGATGGCAGCATTCGCGCAAAACTGAAAGCGCGAACCACTGCATTATAACCATGGCTAGGTGATTAGGAACATGGCCGAATTCAAACAGTGTTGTCATTCCCTCTGTAAGTCAATCAAACAGGCAAAATGTCAGCACAGAGACAAAGTGGAGTCGCAATTCAACGGCTCAGACTCAAGACGTAGGGTCAACAGACAATCACGGACTACAAAGGGAAAACCAGCCCCGTAACGGAGACCGACATCTTTCTTCCGGACAAGTTAAACACCTTCTTCACCTGCTTTGAGGATAACAGTGCCACCGAGGCGTCCCGCTACCAAGGACTATAGGCTCTCCTTCTCCGTGGCCGACGTAAGACATTAAAGATTGTAAACACTCGCAAGGCTTCCAACCAAGATGGCATCCCTAGCCGTGTCCTCAGAGCATGCGCAGACCAGCTGGCTGGAGTGTTTACCAACATATTCCTTTTCCCAAGAGAGCAAAGGTAACTGAACTAAATGAAGTTCACTTCTGTCATCATGAACTGCTTTGAGAGGCTAGTTAAGGATCATATCACCTCCACCTTACGACACCCTAGACCCACTTAAATTTGCTTACCGTCTCAATAGATCCACAGACGATGCAATCGCCATCGCACTGCACACTGCCCTGTCCCATCTGGACAAGAGGAATACCTATGTAAGAATGCTGTTCATTGACTATAGCTCAGCATTCAACAACATAGTACCCTCCAAACTCATCATTAAGCTCGGGGCAATGGGTCTGAACCTCACCCTGCGCAACTGGGTCCTGGACTTCCTGACGGGCTGCCACCAGGTGGTGAAGGTAGGAAACAACACCTTCCCTTCGCTGATCCTCAACACAGGGGCCCCACAAGGGTGCGTGCTCAGCCCCCTCCTGTACTCCCTGTTCAACCATGACTGCGTGGCCACGCATGCCTCCAACTCAATCATCAAGTTTGCAGATGACACAACAGTAGCAGGCCTGATTACCAACAATGACTGTATTTTAGTCAATGCCACTCCGACATTGCTCGATCTAATATTTATTTATTTCTTAATTCCATTATTTTACTTTTAAATTTGTGTATATTGTTGTAAATTGTTAGATATTACTGCACTGTTGGAGCTAGGAACACAAGCATTTCGCTACATCCATAATAACATCTGCTAAATATGTGCATGTGACCAATCACATTTGATTTGATTTGATTTAAAGAGCTTTCACGAATGAGATCTCAGTGTGCCAGCGATTATTTTAAAGTGGAGATGACATGTTCTCTATCAATGCAGCAATCCTATTTTTTCACAGAAATAAAGAATAACATGGGTCATTGCAGTTAAAGCAGCCAGCCATGGGACTGAACAAAACTTAAATGAAATTGAACATATCAAATTAAATGACAGGCTTTTAGAAATATGAATCCCATCATGTGGTCATCTGATTTTCTCTTAAAATAATTCCACAGCTTTCAGGAATAATGCCTCCTCCATCACAAAGGAGGTAGAGATGGAAGCTCAGAGTCAGACAGATGGGTTGTGATCCACTGTCTCAGATATCACATTACCTTCTTGAATAGGTGTGATGCCATTACTACATTTCCAGAGCTCTTTTTGTTCACTCTGGGCCCTTCAAAAGAAGATGGCTCCCCTTGCCAACCCTGTAGGTATTCTTCTGTCCTCCTTTCAGTGCCCAGGAACATAATGGCAGACACAAAAGGCTTAGAAAATCCAACTGGAATCATATGAATATCCCTAAAGACACTCTGTCTCACAGAGCAACACTATTTCTCCCACCTTTACACCTCTCCTTGTATTCCCTATTCTCCTTGTCTTTCATGGAATTCATACCATTGTTAAAATGTAATGTTTTTCTAGTGACTTTCTCACTGTCTAAGCAAATAAAGTCTAACTTGGCTTAACTAAGTTCTAAGCTTTTGAATATTACTTTTTTTCTTACCTTTCTCTTTTCCTTTAATCATATCCCATTCCCTATTCTGTCTATTTATTTACTTTTCCCTCTGTGATTCCATCTTTGTTCAGCCTACTGTATCTCTTTGAATGTCAGCTACCACTCAAACGTTCTCTGTGTTGTATTCCGTAAAACAGGGTACATCCTTTCTGCTAGTCTTTCTGATATCTTCACTGACATATTCTTCTGATCCCCCCCCAAAAAAGGACATGTATCATCCTGAGTGGCGCAGTGATCTAAGGCACTGCATCGCAGTACTAGCTGTGCCTCTAAAGATTCTGGGTTCGAGTCCAGGCTCTGTTGCAGCTGGCCATGATGGGGAGACCCATGGGGTGGTGCACAGTTGGCCCAGCGTCATCTGGGTTAGGGGAGGGTTTGGCCGGCAGGGAGGTCCTTGTCCCATCCTGCACTAGTAACTCCTGTGGCGTGCTGGGTGCAGTACACGGTCGCCAGGTTTACGGTATTTTCTCCAACACATTGGTGCGGCTGGTTACGGGCATTGTGTCAAGAAGCAGTTTGGTTGGGTTGTGTTTCGGAGGATGCACGGCTCCTGACCTTCGCCTCTCCCTAGTCCATACGGGAGTTGCAGTGATGAGACAAGACTGTAACTACCAATTGGGGAGAAAAAGGGGTAAAACAAATTACATGTATAATGCCATCTTCTTCAGTTTTGTAATTAACCAATCACCTTTATCCTGAGGCTTTGCTGAGGTACGAAAGTGGTAGCCAGCTGAAGATTTGTTTTGTATCGCTGCTGATATGAAACCGCTGTCAGACTGTAAAGCACATTCACTTTTGGTAGATCAGTATGGAGAGGGAGAGAGAGAAAGAGAAGGAAAGATGCAGTAAAAATTATCCCTGTCAGTTACTCCATCCTCTACTAGTACTGTGCCATCTTCCACAGAAATATAAGACTCTCGGCATTCATGGCAGCAGGTAGCCTAGTGGTTAGAATATTGGGCCAGTAACCAAAAGGTCCCTGGTTTTAATCCCTGAACCTAAAAGGCGAAAAATGTGTTGTTGTACCCTTGTGCAAGGCTCTTTCACTCTCTGGACATGATATGAATTGGAATAAGAGCATTGATCTGAGAAGAAACCCAGATCTCTGGTTACTACTTATACCATATTAGTAGTTTGTTTTTCTCAATCAACCTTTATTTTCACCTCATCTATAACAAAGTTACTGCCAATGGCCCAGGTCCAGGCCCAGAGAGGCATTAATGGACAATACAGTACACAATATCACAGCTCAGCTCATCAGATCATGGCATATACTGTAGTCTCCAGCCAGCCCCATCTGGATCTGCTCAGAAGGGAGCCAGCCTGATAGGCAGTGAGCGAATCACACCAGGGGATCCAGCTCAGGCACATCACTCTGGACACTAGAAGGTAACACACAATGCTCTCAAAACCTTGATGAGGGCTTGATACCATACCAGCAATAGCAACATGGCAGCATTGGTTTTACAGCTATAAAAAACGGAGATGGCTGAGAGACAGGTAGGATATATCGCAGCCCCTCTCTGTTTACCAAGGAGAGCTTACTTGGCTCTCTGCACTACCTGAACGTAATGAGGGGCCTTTGAAAACAAAAGCTGACTGTCCTTAGCTATAACAAAACTCTCTCTCTCTGAAAAAAAATACATAGTGCCAGCCCACGTCAAATGTGCCATAACTAGCTGGCAGGAGTGTATAGGTGTGCTCCCAGTACCCAGCATGCACCACCACATATATTTGATTATTCGCCATGCCAACATCACATGGCTCTTTTCAGGGCACTTGAGAGGTAAAAGAAATTACGACACAATAATGAAACATAAAGAAAACGTTCTATTTGATAATTTTTTGAGTTGAAAAGGACAATAATTGTAGTTGTTGACGCACTAGAAGCACAAATTGAAGTGCTGTCGAGCTGAACCACAAGGTCCACTCTACCTCTTTATGATTTCTACAATGGAACTAGATCCCATGTCTATCCCATCCTTTTCCAATTCTTTGCAAGGTCATTGAGAAATACTTAGTTTTTTTTGTTCAGTCAAAACATTTTTAAGCTATAATGTTAAATGGAGAAAATGATATTACTCTAGGTTTTCCATGATAAACTTCTAAGTACAAACTCAGTTGGCATCCTGTTGTTACACAACTACCAGTTCTGAATCGGGTCTGTCAGATGAGGTCGTACACATTGTGGCAATCTTAAAATAGATTTTATGAACATATCATGAGAACCTAGAGATTTTGAGACACTTTAGAACCACAGAGATGTTTTTCCTGGCTTACTTTCAGCTCATTAAGTAAACATACTTCATATCCAAGTGATTCCGGAACTTTTGGAATGATTCAGGAAGTGCCTACTAAACATGCAAAGACATAGCTATATAGCATGTATGAGTCATGAGGTACACGATAATTAGTCTGAGAGATGAAGAGGAATGCAGAACTAACAGCCCCAATGACTAAGGCACTAAGGCTCTGATACAGCAATATAAAAATATAACAACAATAATGATTCAGGACTAGCAAACATGACTGTCGGTTTGGTCCAAACATATCCATCAGACCTCATGGTGCCCTGACTGCCAAGGAGGAGGCTTGTTTATAAGACACCTCTCTTATTCCACAGGCACACAATCTGCCAGCATGCTGCCAGAATGATTGGCCCCATGGGTCAACTGCTGCTTCACAGATTTTGCTCCAAACCACTCCATGATGTAATACCGTTTCAATTTAGGGGATCATCAGGGGCATGAGTCGGCAGGTAACAATAGATGCTCTATGTAAACCTTTGCTAGATTGGCAAAGTGGTGCTTGGTAACTACGAATTAAAAACCCTCCGTGGGAGAAGATGACAGTGAGATCAAAGAATCTTCCTTAAGAAAACCTCACAAAACAAGAGAGCCATTGAACCCTTAAGAGGGTGAAACAAGTCCCAATGTTCCAGCAAGTCATTCAAGAGGCACATATAGTACAGGGTACTCCATTTATTTTCTCTCCTCTGTCCTCTCTGTCCTTTTTCTTGTTTCCTGCCTGAGTCTCTCTGATCTTTGACTAGTATTGATGAGGTTTTTTTTCCTGGATATGCCATGCTAATAACATGATTCATCCATTTGGCCCACCAGAGCTAGTTGAATAGTCCGTTTTCTAGTGCTCAACAGCTAATGGTAAACCTCAGAATGCTCAGATATTTCAAAAGTGAGTCAAATGATGAATATGGCCAGATGAATGTGGTTGTTAGAAAAACAAATATTTGATGCAAAGCCTTGATTTGTCAAAAGTTGAGCAGTGCTCTCAAGGATAAGTTTGTAGGATTCACACACTTTAAATTCACCAGCTTGAAAGACTCCTAGGAAATTCTGACTTGATAAGAGATTGAAGGATAAAGCAAGAATCAGTTTATTCCTCTTTAATTAACGTTTTGGAAAGCTAGCTATTCAAGAGGCGAGCAAACAGAAATAATGAAAACTGAAGAATATCTACAGGCTACAGCCTCCTCATATGAATAGACATATGCACACACCCACACAGGGACATGCACACTCCTTCACATTGATCAGGGAATTACATAGCGGCATTGACCATATTTATCGTGACTCATCAGCCCAATTAGATGCTGATGATAAGCTTGGTGATGCTGGTGTCCCCCAGCTCTTCCTGATGAGTGTGGGGCTAATAGGGGTCAAGGTTTGGTTTAAGGGGTGCGGTGAAACCGAGCAGAAAAAGACCTACAGTAATCTAATCAGGTGCATCATCAGACCACAGCCTAATCGCTGTCAATTACCCACCAGTTACAGACATATTGGGGACTGAAATAGGCCCCATTAGGCTACGCTTGCCCCTGTTGAGAGAGAGAGAGTAACAGCTCTCCTCCCTCCCTCGCCGCCGGTCCACCCGCCACCATCACAGCCATCAAAGGCCCATCTGGGAGGTGGCACTTCTAGTGAAGAGCACAGGTGTTCCTGTTTAAGTGTTAATTAGATTAGTGCAGATCAAACAGGGGCGTTGCTCGCCAGGGAGCGGAGGTGGAGGGGGCATACAGCAGAGTCTTGGGGTCCAACAACTCCTCCTCAACCACCAATTAGGATTAATTAATCAGCTGATGGAATAATTTCCTTTGATCCCCTGAAGCTGGCATAGAGCCTTGTAGGGGAACATGCCTATAGACAGGTTGGTAGTTTAACAACACAACCGATGTGTGCGCAACTATGGGGCAAAAGAGACAGGGTTGGATTACAGTGTTGACAACATGTCAACTATATTTTGTCTCCAAATGTTTATTGAAAACATAAATACATTGTTACAGTATTGTGTGGCTGAAGGGCGGGTGGGTGGGTGGAGGGCGGGTTGAATAAAGAGAAACAATACCTTAAAAAATCCATAAATGTATAATTATGTGCAATTTATATAGGCTTTTTTGGGGGGTTTTCTTTCATTATTTTAGGCTATCTGGTATTAGTTCGCAAGCCTAAACTTCAGGGCTTAACTGTATGCGTGCTAATTAGCCTACACAGCCATTTGACAAATAATGGTTTGGGAACGGGCAGATAAAGTTCACTTCAATCCACAAGAACTGCGAAAGGAGAGTTGAAAATAAAGAGAAGGGAGGGCTAGAAAATTCATGTTTGGGAAAGATTTGGTAAAGTGGTAAAAGAGGAAGATAGCAGTACGATGTGTGATGATTGTGAGGCGCTATACATATTCCACAGTCACAAGATGGAATTTAAACAGGCCTATGGTGCATCAAGGGAACTGTAGCCTACTGTTAGATGGGTTAAATGGAAACTGACATCTGGACACTGACTGTAGGTCTATAACCTAATAACTCCTGCAGAATGTAGCCTTTCTTGCAGTAAAATGATACACCAAATCTAGGCACAATTTTGACTTGGGAACAGGATTGGAGAAATATGATTTATTTATTTATGCACCTTGAGAGAATGCAATGCTCCGTTAGATACCATCTGTAGAGGTGCTGTCTTCCTAATAAAAACATCATAAAAGTTGATAGTAAAGGCAGCAGGTAGCCTAGGGGTTAAGAGCATTGGGCCAGTAACCGACAGGTTGCTGGTTTGAAACCCCCGAGCCCGCAAGGTGAAAAATCTGTCGATGTGCCCATGAGCAAGGCATTTAACCCTAATTGCTACTGTCAATCTCTCTGGATAAGAGTGTCCACTAAATGTATTGTTTTCATTTCAACCACATGCATCGAAGCCAACTGAAATCTTATCAGAAATTATTTTGGTCATTTTTTCCGCTTTCTTTTTCCTTACAACTGGTCAAACTGATGTCATTTGGACATTTTGCAAAGAAAATCTTTCCAGTTTTTTTTTTTGCGTTCTCCCCAGTCCCTAAACAACTTTGCTCCGCGAAAGATGATGACAGGGAAAATTTTACCGATGTCAACTAGATTGAAGCATTCATTCTATCGATGTATGACATTATTCAGTGGAGCAAGGCTTTATTTAGTCTTCTAGGGCAACATAATGACAGAAGATGCATGCATCTAACTATAGACAAGTTGACTAACAAACAGCCTACCAACATGTCAGAAATTATAAGCAGAAACATATCTAAATCATGCCCAAAAAAGAGAGGCCTGAGTTATTCTTCTTCTATGTATTGTGCTCTAAATCTTTTGAGGAACTCAGTGGTGTTTGTGTCTAATCAAATCAATTTTTATTTGTCACATGCGCAGAATACAACAGACCTTACCGTGAAATACCAACTTACAAGCCCTTAAACAACAATGCAGTTTTAAGAAAATAGAGTTCAGAATTTTTTTAATTAAATAAACTAAAGTAAAAAATCATGTTGGGGAGTGGTAGAGCTAGAGTTACGGGCATGGTTCTCAGAAGCTGGAGCAGGTAGAGGGAAACCATGTGTGGGAGACACCTTCCCCAAGTTCACTCACTCAGTTAGAAAACAAACCCTGCCGAGCACAGCGCTCCCACAGAGCTCCCTCAGAGCTCCCTCAGAGCTCCCACAGAGCTCCCTCAGAGCTCCCTCAGAGCAGCAGTCATGCAGCAAGGGACTGCCACATGCCACGTCAACGACACGACACATTAATGGCACGTCACGTATCAGCCTCTGGAGTGGATGACATCGTACTGCAGCATCCGACGCTAGAGGTTCCCTGTTTGTTTCAAATCAAATCAAATTTTATTTGTCACATACACGCGTTTAGCAGATGTTATTGCAGGTGTAGTGAAATGCTTGTAAACACATACACACACACACTGTTTGTTTGTCTGTGTCTTCTTCCCTTCTCGTGAGACAATTGCCACAGTAACGGAGCAGTGAAATGCACCATCTTTATCCCCTGCTGATAGTGTGTTTGTGTGTGTATATGTGCATGCGTGCGTACATGTGTGTGCGCATGTGTGTGTGAGGAAAGGAGCTTAGCATGGTTCAATATTCTGCTAGCCGTGGTAGACAGGTCTGGCTTTGCAGGTATTAGCCTTTATGTGGTATCAGTGTCTGCTCACCTGGTTTCACACAGCGACACTGAGCACTGGCAAAGCCCCTGTCTCAACCCCCCTGTCCTCTCACACAGCCCCCATTTACCATGCGGACCTGGGAGAACATTATAGAGATGCTATGGGGATTGGCAGAGTGGGAGTTCAAGCATGTGTAGGGGGTGTGTTGTTGCTGTCTCTTATCCGTTTGTGTGTTGGTGTGTTGTGTGTGTGTGTGATGTGTGTGCTGTTGTAGTTGTGTTGTGTGGTGTGTGTGTGTGTGTGTGTGTGTGTGTGTGTGTTGTGTGTGTGTGTGTGTGTAGTGTGGTGTAGTGGGTGTGTGTGTGTTGTGGTGTGTTGTGTGGTGTTTGTGTGTGTGTGCGTGTGGTGTGACTATGTATCTGTTGATTAGATTATATATTTTGGACTGAAGATTAAAGAGTGGAGAAGGAGGGAAGAGTCACAATATAGCTCAGCTGTTGAAGGGGCCAGAGGGTGCTAGCACATTAGGAATGGTGACTATAACTCTGTGTGTGCTGCCTTTAATAATCATGATCATTAGTACAGCCATAACGTGTGAAACAGGATAATTAAATCAACGTTCATGACCATAAGCCAGAGCGGCTGCTTAAATAATCAGAGCAATGACCTTAATTTCACTGCCATGGTAATGGTCAAACTAACACTGCCTATGGGCAAGAATAGAAGAGGTGAATATTCTTTACCGCCACTCACAGCTGTAAGCTACACACTATCTTGCTGCAGCAGTGAGAGAGAGCGACAACAAAGTATTGGAGACCCGGCCAGGAAGAAGCAGAAATGTATTTGTTTTCCTCTCTCTATGTTGGCTGTAACTCTATCAACATAGAGAAGAGAGAAAATGTGAAGCCAAGACCACACATGAGGAGCTAAAGTCTGTCTGACGTATCAAGTCTGTCCAAGCGCTCTTCTTCAGAGAGGGCTGCTTTCTCTATGAGAAGAGAACAAACAGGCTTGAGCTTCTCTCATGCCTCCCCCTAGGGAGGCAGTAAACAGAACAGGAGCCTTCCAGTTGTTCACACACAGTCAGAGTAGCGGTCTACACGAGCTGGGACACTTCTAAGTGTTCAGACACAGAGCAGCCGATAGGAGTTGGGACACGTCTAAGTGTTCAGACACAGAGCAGCCCGATAGGAGTTGGGACACGTCTAAGTGTTCAGGACACAGAGCAGCCGATTAGGAGTTTGGGACACGTCTAAGTGTTCAGACACAGAGCAGCCGATAGGAGTTGGGACACGTCTAAGTGTTCAGACACAGAAGCAGCCGATAGGAGTTGGACACTTCTAAGTGTTCAGACACAGAGCAGCCTATAGGAGTTGGGACACTTCTAAGTGTTCAGACACAGAGCAGCCGATAGGAGTTGGGACATCGTCAAGTGTTTCAGACACAGAGCAGCCCTATAGGAGTTGGGACACGTCTAAGTGTTCAGACACAGAAGCAGCCTATAGGAGTTGGGACACTATCTAAGTGTTCAGACACAGAGCAGGACTATAAGAGCTGGACACTTTAGGATAAGACAGGCACATTCTCTCTCATCTGTGATCTGTCAAGTCCATCCCCTCTGCAGGGAGAGGACAGATCTGGATTTGTGCCTTTGTTACAGTGAGTCATAGACCGTCGTACATTCCTAAGCATAGTGCATTCATACATACAGCTCTACATACATACAAACAATACATACATGTATTAGGGATGTACGACGGTCTATGACTCACTGGACATATACACTCACTATTACACAGATGACACACACAAAGTGTGTTGTTGAGTATTCAGTCATTTCTGGTGAGGGACGTGGGTGGATGAGAGAATAGGGCCTTGATTGTAGTTAAAGCCTTTGATTCTTCAACAGATGGGGTCAACCTCTCCTGCTCCCTTTCTTTTCTTTTCTTCTTTCTTTCTTTCTTTCTTTCTTTCTTTCTTTCTTTCTTTCTTCTTCTTTTTCTTTCTTTTCTTTCTTTCTCTTTCTTTCTTTCTTTCTTCTGTCCCTACTCTCAGGACTCTCTAGCCGTTCATCGGGCGACTCAGATTCATACCACATCGGTGGCGAACAAGTAAGTGCGGATCATCGCACCCGTAACTACGCGCGTCTTTCCTCGGCGCCTGCTTATACCCTAGACTTATACCTAAGAGCTGCACTCATCTCATGCATTCTATCCCCTCTCTCTACTCTTTCTACGGAAACGAACACAGGAGACCCGGTGAAAAGAGTCCACGCTCATATCTCTCTCTCTCTCCCCCTCATCGTCTCAGTCGTCGGTCGTATCATCCATTTCCACTCTTCTCCACGTTCACCTACTTTCTAACTCCCCGATGTACAACCCTAACATCGCCTTATCATCATTTCCATGGCTGCACAATCTCTTTCCCTCAACTCGAATGCAGTGCATCATCTGTATAATTTCTTATTCGCTAACTCTTTCCCCCCCGGTGCGTGCTCTCTTGTGCCAACACGAAGAATGCGATCAGCCGTGCTATACTTTACCACGCGATCGCTATACGGCGATGCTAATACTGCCCCTCTCTCCCTCTTTCCCCTCTTTCCCTCTTTCTGCCCCTCTCTCTCTCTTCCCCCCCTCTCTCTCTTTCCTTCCCACTCACTTTCTCTCCTGGGAAGGAAGGTGTTAACATCTTGTCATGGTGGCAGAGGCAAATGGAGTGATTTGTCTCAACTCCTTAGGAAGCGTAGATGGCATGGGCATAATTGCTGGAAAATGTCACCACGGCTGATTACCAACGATTTGTACTTCTGCGAAAGGAAACCAACTAAAAAAGGCCCCTTGATGAGTGAATATTTAATGAGGCACCACATGGTAATGTGGCTCTCACACACCACTCCACTCAATTTCCCCACATAAACACATGCACATTTCTGGGAAAATATTAAGTTCTTCTAAAGTGGAACGCAGACAAATATTCTGCGGCGTGACAATCATTAACCCGGCTAAAAAACTCTTTCATAACTACACCAAAGTTAACACTGCTGTCGGTGTGGATGGCGAGTTGAGGTGAGGATGCTATGTAGGTAGAGCAGGGAGTGAACTGTAGTGTTCAGACCACTTGTGTCCTCTACAGTATGTGCATTCTCATTTCAGTGTAGCGTTGATGCCGGCCAGGCCCAGCTGGGTGTCAGCGTGGCAGGGGGTGATATGAGGGATAAGCCCCCCCTCTGAGAGACTAATGAAACAGTCAACGACACTGAGAGCTGTTTGTTTGTCTGCTCATCTGCTGTTACTCAACAGTGTGATACTCACACACAACTAATTCACAGGCTATACACATGCTATTACTATAAAGGGTTGAACACAAAACCACAAACTGACAAGAATTACAGCACATACACTTTTGAAATACTGTATGGCAGAGAGTGAGACAGACATACATCCTGAGAAACAGACAGAGAGACAGACAGACACACAGACAAGCCGACAGACAGACACACGTCATAACAAACCAACAGACAAAGAGACAGACAGACACACAGACAAGCCGACAGACAGACACTAGCTGCAATGCAGAGGTGTGGAAAAAAAGATGCCAGGTTCATTTCCCTGACGATAGTCCTCCTGTGTATGTTTCAATGAGGCACTTGACCAGCCTAACTTCACACTTCATCTTAATTCATATCCACCTGTTTGGATAAATAATATGTAAAACTGTATAGCGCTGAGGGTAAAGGCATCTGCTGAGCTACAATACGGGAATACTAATGCACAAGAATAGACTAATAGTTAGGGAAACTGCTCACGTCTGCCCACTGAGCAACAGCACAACAACTTGTCTGCTACCATGCAGCTCCATTCCTTAGATGCATTGATTTTCACGCTGGGGCAATCTGATATCAATCAATATTCAGAATTAGACCACCCCAAAATATCACCACCATGTGAAGTTAACTTTAAAACCCTCTAGTGGTTGTAAGATTCATTTCAGCAACATTATGTTACCTAGAATGTTTTGAGTGACCCCCCAGGACAAGCCATATTGCTGACAAAACAGCAGGTTGACATTTATTGTCATGAGTCTTGTCCTGGAGGCAGAATTATTCTGTAAAGCCTGTAGTAAGTACCTGGTAGTTGATGTGTTTCCATGGACCCCATACGTCTCTGTGAACCACCACTGAACCACCCCTCTATACCCTGAACACAACAGGCACATCATCAGTATGTCACATTCAGTTGGGAGGCTATACTGACTGAATATGGATGTACTTTCCCTGCTCTAAACGCCAGTCATGAACATTTCATAATGGTCTGCCAAGTATAATTTCCCTTTTTTTCACACACATGAAAGGAGATGAGAGAACTGATGGAATCTATATTTCAAATACTTGCCCTTAGCATGTATTTTCTCTGCTTTACTGGAGCTCTCCTTTTCCCCTATTATTTTTCTACCATCGCTGAAAAGGCTATATCAAGTGTTTCTTACTTTCAAGCACAGGGGAAGACAGTTTAAGACGTTGAACTATAATCCAGAAGATTCCATTAGACTCTATTTCTATGGTTTAAGACGGATGTATAAACGTTGTTAGCAGGCGTTGAATAGAGATTTCACGCCTGTTTCAGAATCGCTCAGTCTCAGAAGGTCATATATTTTCAGGGTCAAAATAGCAAATAGCCAAGTAGCAACATTTAATTGACTGTAGTCGGTTTTATTTTTATTATCATGTTACTATTGAATATTGACACCCATCATCTGTTGAGTGTGGTGTTGGGTTCTGGGAATATGAACTATACTTATTCATGTCACTGAGGGAGAGAGGGTAATGTATAACATTTACATTATATCAGGTATCCTATTGAAATATTGAGTGCAGGGAAGCGATCACATGTGGCAGGCATTGATAAAGGGGAGAGCTTCAGATTAGGCATCAAGGGGGTTGAGGTCAGGTCAGGTCACCTTAAGGGAGAAGGAGCGATTTATTACCCCATCACTTCGTCTTCCTGTTGAACCATAACATATGTAAGGGTTGGAGAGAAGGAGGAGTGCATCTACATTTTATTTTTTACCTTTATTTAACTAGGCAAATCAAATTCTTATTTTCAATGACGGCCTAGGAACAGTGGGTTAACTGCCTTGTTCAGGGGCAGAATGACAGATTTTTAACTTGTCAGCTCGGGGATTTGATCTTACAAACTTTCAGTTACTAGTCGAATGCTCTAACCCCGAGGCTACCTGCCGCCCCATAAATTGGAGTATATATACTTGTCTTGGTTGAAACATGTTTTGTCTAATGCAGCTCTATTGATCCTCTGGGAAGAATAAACTTGGTTAAGCTTTCATAGTGTCCGTAGAGTTTTTTACTCTGGGAATTAGAACCTAACAGTGGTAATGGAAAGAAGGGACATATTACAGCAGACATGATGGGTACTGAGAGAGCACATGATTTACTTTATATCACCTCAGAAAAGAAGCCTAAATGTCACCTGCATGGAAATATTCCCCTATGTCAAACAAATATCCTTCAGAGTATCTCCAGCAGCCTTCAGACTCTAATAGCATTGTACAAAATAAATAATTAAATAGATTTAATTCATTAATATGAGGTATTAGGGAAATCAAACATGCAGATTTGACACGCTTCATCTTGAATAAACAATTTGTGGACTAAGCTCATTAATGATACAGCACTCTTTGTCTTTAATTCTATTAGTGGGGTGTGAGGATGGAGAGACAGGATGGGGGTCTTTGTGCCTCTCAGCAGGGAAACTCAGTAGTGTCTGACTGCACCCAGGCACCTACACCCCCTAGTCTATCTGAAACCAAACAATCACTGCCTACTCAACATACGTTGTCTGTATGTCTGTGCACGAGCCAATGCAAACTTTATAACAGCATATGTTGGAATATTACAGCTTTTATGACAAATGTTATGGTCTTCTGTTCATTAAGAATGGAGCTATCTGGGGGAAATGTTAGATGGGTCGTTCCACTAAAAGAGTGTCCTGCATTCCTTTGATATTTTAAGTAGAAATTGTGCACCAATATTGATTTTTGAAAGCCTGTAATATTAAATGAAGGGCCCTTTAATATAGACTACATGGAGAATTCAATAAAGAAGTTTTCACTATCATTGTAAAGCCCTAGTTATTTCTGAAGATTATTCATTATTTAATGATTAATTTATGTCTGTCCATCATTTTAAGGTCACCCTTGTTACATGTACAGAACTCTCGTTTTAATATAGTGAAGCTTTTTTGTGGCGGAAATCTGAGCAGGTCGAGCATACAAGTCAACCCTGTTAGGCTAGAAATGTTTGAACAATTTTAATATATTTGTGATTGCAATGTATTCAATTGCCACTCTCTGTTGCACGCAACAAGCTATATTGTATGCTATTTTTTTTTTAAATAACCCACTGTTCCTAAATAAAATTATATTATTTTATACAAATACAATTACTCGGAGAAAGATATTTTGTTTAACAAATAATTGTCACGCCCTGACCTTAGATATCCTTATTATTCTCTATGTTTGGTTAGGTCAGGGTGTGACTCGGGTGGGAAATTCTATGTCTTCTGTTCCTTTGTTTTTTGGCCAGTGTGGTTCCCAATCAGAGGCAGCTGTCTATCGTTGTCTCTGATTGGGGATCATACTTAGGCAGCCCTTTTTCCCACCATTAGGTTGTGGGATCTTGTTTTCTGTTTAGTGTGTTAGCCTGACAGAACTGTGCGCTTTTGTTTTTGCTTTTGTTATTTTGGTTTGAGTGTTTTTTTGAATAAAAGGAATCATGAACACTTTCCACGCTGCGCTTTGGTCTACTATTTCTACCACCAACGAGAGCCGTTACACTAATATATTATCTTCTCAAAAAGGTAGGGGTCTAAATGACTGGCATGATTGGATACCTCACCTTGCAAAGATAACAGCACTCAGCCTTTTGCTGAAATGAAGATTAGAGAACAAATTGGGAGGGATCTTAGACCATTCCTTTATACAGAATCCTTCCAGATCCTTGATATCCTTCCTCTGCGCTGATGGACTGCCCTCTTCAATTCAAACCACAGGTTTTCAATGGGGCTGAAGTCCGGAGACTGAGATGGCCATTGCAAAATGTTGACTTTGTGGTCAATTAAATTCTTGGTGGATTTTGATGTGTTCTTGGGGCTGTTGTCTTGCTGGAAGATCCACTTGCAGCCAAGTTTCAGCCTCCTGGCAGAGGCAACCAGGTTTTTGGCTAAAATGTCCCGGTACTGAGTAAAGTTCATGATGCCGTTGACCTTAACAAGGGCCCCAGGACCAGTGGAAGCAAAATAGCCCCATCACATCAAAGATCCACCACCATATTTGACAGTAGGTATGAGGTTATTTTCTGCTTATGCATCCTTATTTTGATGCCAAACCCACCACTGGTGTGCGCGGCCAATGAGCTCTATGTTCATGTCATCTGACCAAAGCAAGGGTTCCAAGTCAAGTGCCAATGGCGTTCGAACATTTGTTGGATGACATGAAAATAGAGCTCCTTGCCCATTATTATTTAAAAAAAAGTATAACATTTTCCTTTTTTTTTGCATACAATATAGCAATACAATATATATTTCTTTATTTTATACAGTCTATTTTGTTAGTCTTTATCAAGGGTGCCAATAATTTTGGACCTGACTATACGTCTGCGAAATTCACATTTTCGCACACATATCCCATTGACATCGATGAATGATCGACAGGAAAGTCTGAGTTACGCACACACAAATATGAAATATGACCTATAGGATTATCATATAGGGCTGCTCATATAACCATAACAGGCCGTGGTTACACCACTGCATGTGCTCCATCAAGGCATGATTAATACATCAGTTGCTGTTTGGTGAAATAGCACCTGATGGTAATCCCTCTTGTTGACAGCCTGATCAGTTACCATGGTGACAGTGTAATGAGTGTCTGGCTAGTCTTGCTTATGGCTAGTGTACTGTCATTAAGCCCAATGCTACGCTGGCTTTGTCCAAAGCCCTGTGGGCTGCACCCAGGTCCTGCCCGGGAAATGCTCCGGCATGTTTATTGATCCTCCCGCATTCTACTCACGAAGAGGAGAGACTTCCTATAATGTCATCATGCCAGGGAACATAGTCTGTAATGGCCCTCACGGATACCACACAGAAGCTTTCATCCTATCCTCTCTAACACAGTCACTACAGCTATTCTTTCCTCATCCTTCACTCCCTCATTCCTTTACTTCATCTCTCTTTTTCTCTCTCTTTTTCCTTTCACCAAAATTCAGGGCTTTGAGTCACACGGCTGATGAGACACAGATAACCAGATTTCTCACGTAATGCCAGGTGCGGCGCAGTGGGCTGGTGGCGGTTGGGAGGCGTGTGGCGGTTCGAGGGGCTCTGTCAGGGAGCGGGCGTGGGGACGAGAGCGGTGGATGAGTTGCAGATTTCCTTTGCTAGGGGGCTATGCTTATCTTGGAGTCCCAGAGCCCACAGCTCTTATCACAGCCATTCATCAATCTCCCTGAGAGTCTGCTGTAGCCCACACAGACACTATAGTACCAGCCCCAGGAGAGCTAAGGAACAGAGAGCAAGGCCGCCAGCAGCAGCCTCTCTCTCGCTCATGATTGGCATGATTGGATACCTCACCTTGCAAAGATAACAGCACTCAGCCTTTTTCTAAAATGTTTTATGAGATTGGAGAACAAATTGGGAGGGATCTTAGACCATTCCTCCATACAGAATATGTCCATAGTACCAGCCCTGGGAGAGCTAAGGAACTATTTCTCGCTCTCTCTCTCTGAGAAATGAGACGGAGGAGTACATGTGCCCTGTGCCATGTTAACCTCCACAGCATGTCTGATAGCTAGCCTCCAGTTCTTGGCTGCTCCTCTCTGCTCTGCTTTGCTCAGGGTAAATCTCCTCTCTAAAGGCCAGGCTATGCTAATTTCATTAGTACCCACAGTGTTGAGGATGAGGCTAGCTACCAACACTCATTCCTCCACTGGCAGGCACTTTCAGCTGGGCTGCTGCAGGAAAGGAGGTGCCTGTTTCTTGACCCCCCTTAGAGACAGAGATGAGTGAATCAAGGCAGTTTAATGTAAATCATTTGGCCAGAGCTTTAGACTAAAAAAAACTTCCAAGGAGTAGCCATCTACAGACACAAAGTACTGTACAATCCTGTCTCTTCAACTTGAAGGGTGACAACTGTCAGGCATAAATAATCAAATGTGTCATGTGGTTCCTCCTTTAAGCTTCCCTACTGTGAGCAGCTATAACTCCCATAGTTTACAGTGTACCTCATAGCGCTAGTGCTCCCCACAGTTCCCTGGTCAGTGTTAATTGGCAGGAGGAGTTATTTGCCATAGCCCAGGTTCCCCAGCCCTCACCTTTGTTTCCCTGAGGCGAATCCTCTCTCTGTCTCTCTTTCTGTCTCTCTCTCTCTGTCTTTCTATCTCTCTGTCTTTCTCTCTCTCTCTCTCTCTCTCTGTCTTTCTATCTCTATCTCTCTCTTCCTCACTGGGGTTTGATAAATCAGGTCTGGGCTGGCTGCGTGTGGGGAGGTTTTATGGTTGATCAGATTGCCCACAACCATCTGCCTCTCTCCCTCCGTCCCTCCACTCCTCCTGCTGTATGCTTGCACTTTGAATGCTTGACATTATAAAGAGTGTCGTAGCCACAATGTGAATATTACAGATATGGTTCCAATGTGGCCGTGATCCCTGCAGTGCCCATAATGTAAATCAAATCAAATCAACGTCATTGGTCGCACACACAGACTTGCAGATGCTATCGCAGGTGCAGCGAAATGCTTTGGTTTTTAGCTCCAACAGTGCAGTAATACCTAGCAATAAATAAATAAAAACAATACACACATAATCCAGAAAAATTCAGAAATATCAGAACGAGCAATGTCAGAGATCGGAATATATACAGTACCAGTCAAAGGTTTGGACGCACCAACGCATTCCAGGGTATAAATATATTTTCTATTTTCTATTTTTCAAAGTAGCCACCCTTTGCCTTGATGACAGCGATGCACACTCTTGGCATTCTCTCAACCAGCTTCATGAGGTAGTCACTTGGAATGCATTTCAATTAACAGGTGTGCCTTGTCACAAGTTAATTTGTGGAATTTCTTTCCTTCTTAATGCGTTTGAGCCAATCAGTTGTGTTGTGAGGTGGTATAATTAGTGGAGGTGGTATAATTAGTGGAGTTGGTATAATTAGTGGAGTTGGTATAATAAGTGGAGGTGGTATAATAGGTGGAGGTGGTATAATAAGTGGAGGTGGTATAATAAGTAGAGGTGGTATAATAAGTAGAGATGGTATAGTAAGTGGAGGTGGTATAGTAAGTGGAGGTGGTATAGTAAGTGGAGGTGGTATAGTAAGTGGAGGTGGTATAGTAAGTGGAGAAGATACTAAGTAGGTGGTAAGTTGGAAGGGGTATGATAAATGGGGGTGGTATAGTAAGTTGGAGGTGGTATATAAGTGGAGGTGGTAAGTAAGTGGAGGGGTTATAGTAAGTGGAGGTGGTATAGTAATGGAGGTGGTATTAGTAAGTTGGGAGGTGTATAGATGGAGGTTAACATAATGGAGGTGGTATAGTAGGTGGAGGTGGTAATAATACGTGGAGGTGGTATAATAAGTGGAGTGGTAAAGTAAGTGGAGGTGTTATAGTAAGTGGAGGTGGTATAGTTAGTGGAGGTGATAATTAGTGGAGGTGTAGTAATTAGTGAGGTGGCATAGAAGTGAGTGGTAAATTAGTTGGAGATGGTATAAATAGTGGAGGTGGTATAGTAAGTGGAGAATGGTATAATAAGTGGAGGTGTGTAACAGCTCTCGTTGGTGGTAGGAAGCGTAGACCAAAGCATAGTGTGGAAAGGTTCATGATTCGTTTATTTAAAAAAAACACTCAAACAAAACTAACAACAGCGAAGACAAAAGCGCACAGTTCTGTCAGGCACAGACCACTAAACAGAAAACAAGATCCACAAAAACCCAAAAGGAAAAGACACACTTATATAGATCCCCAATCAGAGACAACGATAGACAGCTCCTCTGATTGGGAACCACACTCGGCAAAAAACAAGAAATAGAAACATAGACTTTCCCACCCGAGTCACACGGACTTAACCATACTAAGGATAATAAGGATCGAGGTTAGGGCGTGACAGTACCACCGCAAGGTGCGACTCTGGCCGCAAACCTGAACCTATAGGGGAGGTCCGGGTGGGCATCTACTCTCGTGGAGGCTCAGGCCCCGCTCCGCTTGAGGCTCCCCCCACTTTGGTGGCGCCTCTGGTGCAGGGATCGTTGCCGGGGCCTCCGGACGTAGATTCGTCGCTGCAGGCCCCGGACTGGGGACCGTCGCTGCAGGCTCCGGACTGGGGACCGTCGCTGCAGTTCCGGACTGGGTCCGTCGTTACAGCTCCGGACTGGGGACCGTCCTGGTGGCTCCGACTGGGGACCATCGCTGGAGGCTCCGGACGAGGCTGGACTCGTCGTCTGATGGCCTCGGACTGGGGACCGTCGTTGGAGGCTCCGGACTGGGGACCGTCGCTGGAGGCTCCTTTCCCTGGATCATCACTGCAGGCTTTGTGCCATGGATCATCACTGCAGGCTCCGGGTCATGGATCATCACTGGAGGCTTCTTGCCATGGATTATCACTGGAGGCTTCGGGCCATGGATCATCACTGGAGGCTTTGTGCCATGGATTATCACTGGAGGCTTCGAGCCATGGATCATCACTGGAGGCTTCGTACGTGGAGCCGGAACAGGTCTCACCGGACTGAGGAGATGTACTAGAAGCCTGATGCGGGGAGCTGCCACAACGCGTCCTGGCTGGATACCCACTTTAGCTCGGTGAGTGTGGAGAGCTAGCACAGGACGCACTGGGCTATGAAGGCGCACTGGAGGCATATGCGTAGAGCCGGCGCAGGATATACTGGGCCGTGGAGGCGCACTGGAGGTCTGGAGCGTAGAGCTGGCACAACGTGTCCTGGCTGAATACCCCCTGTAGCACGGCAAGTGCGGGGAGCTGGAACAGGCCGCACTGGGTTGCGCTGGCGAACTGGGGATACCGTGCGTAGAGCTGGCGCAGGATATCCTGGACCGAGGAGACGCACCGGAGACCAGGAGCGCTGAGCCGGCACAATCCGTCCTGGCTGAATGCCTACTCTAGCACGACAAATGCGAGGCGCTGGCACAGAGCGCACCGGGCTGTGAATGCGCACTGGAGACACAGTGCGTATCACCGCATAACACGGTGCCTGCCCGGTCACATGCTCCCCACGGTAAGCACGGGGAGTTGGCTCAGGTCTAAACCCTGACTCCGCCAATCTCCCCGTGCCCCCCATCCCAAAATCTTTTTGGGGCTGCCTCTCGTGCTTGCTTCGAGGTCGCGAACCCCGGTGTCGATGTTGTTCCTCCCTCTCTGCCTCCGTCTGCTCCCATGGAAGGCGATCCATTCCGGACTGGATCTCCTCCCACGTCCAGGATCCTTTACCGTCTAAGATGTCCTCCCATGTCCAGTCCTCCTGGCCACGCTGCTTGGTCCAGTTTTGGTAGGATCTTCTCTAATGACTCTCGTTGGTGGTAGGAAGCGTAGACCAAAGCGCAGCGTGGAAAGTGTTCATGATTCGTTTATTAAAAAAAACACTCAAACAAAATTACAACAGCGAAGACGAAAGCGCACAGTTCTGTCAGGCACAGACACTAAACAGAAAACAAGATCCCACAAAACCCAAAAGGAAAATGACAACTTATATATGATCCCCAATCAGAGACAAAGATAGACAGCTGCCTCTGATTGGGAACCACACTCGGCCAAAAACTCCCACCCGAGTCACACCCTGACCTAACCAAACATAGAGAATAATAAGGAACTCTAAGGTCAGGGTGTGACAGGTGGTATAATAGTGGAGGTGGTATAATAAGTGGAGGTGGTATAACTCATCTATTCATTTGCTCATCTATCGCTGATCAGAAACATTTATGATGCAATAATGTAGCCTAAATCAAGTTTTGGCCTATTATTTTGCTCAATCGCATATCAGCAACTCCAAAAGCCCACAGAGGTTGTGAAATATGAATGAAACTCGAATGCTTTTGAAAATAGGATTGCTATTATTTTCTATCAGTATCATGATGAAGGTAAGAGCCTACGCCTGCTCCCTAACATCTATTTAATAAACAAAATATCAAGCTACTGATTTCATTTGGATGGTGCAGTCATGGCTGCACAGACCCGTAATATAGGCCTAATTAAACAAAAAATATGCTATTTCATTCTGTTGAAAATACATTTGATAAGTCTTATGTTTCTTAGGATCTGCCTAAACAAATCAATACATTTATTTTTGAAGGTGTATATTCTCAATGGATTTATTAAAATAGATGCCCACACACATCTACCATTCATCACTGGCATGCTGGTGAGAGCATGGGAGCTATACAATGTGTATGCAGGCAATGTGGTCAAATTTGGTCTGTTTGTAAGGGGGTCATATAAAAAAATGTGTCGCTAAATACCGTAAATCCTATGTGATATCAGTTTTATTAACTCAAGTGTTTCCTTTATTTTGGCAGTTACTTGTGTGTCATTAGGGTTGCCTTGCATATAACGTTATTTCAATGCTCTTGATCTAGTTCCATGCCCGGAGCATTCCTTATCATTTAGTGATATTTTCTTCATTTCCTCTGATGCATTATGATCTCCTCTAGTAATGAAAGAAAGGATAGCATCCCCCCGCTACAGAGAGAGGGAGAGTAGGGAAAGCTATGGGGATGAAAGAATGTAGTAAAGCACATACCCTCCCAGAGTTATGGAATCATCAGCCCTTACATGTAGAAATGCTTGAAGATTCAGTAGCAGTTTCTCCATTGTTGTTTTTACAACTCAAGGCAACTGGGGCTTAACAGATCAAAGATAAAAAGCACAAAGTATGTGGTGATCTTCTATACTCTATACTCCCCCATGGATCCTACAGTATATTCTCTGTAGCATCTGTAGAAATATCTTAGGATATCAACCAATGGTCTCATTGGCTGTTATGCTCAGAGAGGAAGGTCTTCCTTGAAAAAAAGATGTAGATAATTGGCTCATATTTGGTTGAGACATTGATCACTGAGATTATAACCTATCCTCATCCACTCAGACAGACAGTTAGTTGAATTTCCAATTTGTTATCACTATGGTTTCAACCATCTAAAGGCACAACCATTTTCCAATGAAAAACCAATGTCAGAGTTTTGGTTAAGTGCCTAAATGTCTATATCACTGTGCTTTCAACCATGAAAAAATTCTAATGGGAATACAATGTCATATATTTTGTTTATTTATTAATGTGTTACTTATCACTGTGCATCATCTAATAGCAGAACCACATGACTTGGATTGCAGATGAGATTACATTAAAAGTACATGGCGCAAGTCATCAATGCAGTTCGAGATTCTGTGCAGATTCTAACCACAATTGTGAAGATCTCCACAGACCTGCGACAACCTTGAACATGAACGCTTTATATGATTATACAATACATTTATAGTTACAGTAACAACAAAATGTGGCCTTGGATGTGTTACTAATTTTCAGGTTGAATGTTATATTAGTTTGTAAGACAGCCTGAACTTTAATTTAAGTTGATTACATTTTTCAAATCCATTGTATTTTTCCACATAGATGCAACGTCACAATACATTGACAAATTACGTTGAAACGATGTTGATTCATCTAGTTTGTGCCCAGTCGGACAGGCCTGCTGGTAGAGGTGGGTCACCTGCTCAATTATGCCTTGGATGGCAGTGCCACTTGCCGACTTTACCTGAGGCAATGCACCAAGCTGGTATCTCCTCACAATAAAGAGAATGAGAACAATAAAAAGTATACACTACCCAACAACAAACTTTTCAAATCAATACATTTTTAATCCTAGACAGCCATATAGATTCATAACTTGAGGACTTTTATGGAGGGGCGGAAGTTCACAGGAGAAATAAGGCTGTTGACAGGCGCTCCCTCTGTCTTGGGTCAGTGAGGACGGAGAAGGAGAGAGAAGCAGAGAGAGGAAGTGAGCGGGCATGCAGTCTCTCTCTGCGGCAGGCTAATGACAGCACTTTACCATAACCATGCTGCTGAGGCACTCACTGCCACATAAAGCAGCCCTCGGTCTGATTCATGCTCTGGATCCACACCTGATTATTATTCCATCCTCTACCTCTCCCAATATTTCCCACCCTCTCTTCTGTATCTGCCCCCCTTTCTCTACTGCCCTTCAGTTGCTCCTTAGGAAACACATCAAGTCAAACTGCTATAGCAACAAAGATTGCTTCTGAATTTTGAAAAGGTCTCTATAATATTTTTTCCCAACTACCAATTCAACAACATCAATATTTTAGTAGCTGTTTTGAAGCCACTTAATTATGTTTATCACGTAATCAATCTACACGTTCATTATGGGTGTCTAAAACACACATAATCACAACCAAATGATTTAACATCTTCTGTGAGAATAAACATCCCATTAAACAAATCAACTGAGACCAGATCAACTGACTGCTGACCCAATATTTCCCTTAAGCCTAACTGGACCTATTACTGTTGTAACAGTCTGGTCTCGTTACACTGTATACATGTGAATAATCAGCTATAAACACGTGTTTAGTCAAATGCAGAAAAACACACATCTCTCTAATGCAGTGGTTAAGAAGAGCCATCAATCCACTGTACCACTGGGTGATGAAACAGGCCAATCTAGACCTAGAAATACAAATGAAAGAAAAGGAAATCTCTATCTTAGAAAAAAAACATGAAAAACTTTACAAAGTAAAGAATAAAATACAATTTCTGAACTTAAGCAGGAATACAATCTTTTATTTTTGAAGAGAGCCAACAACTAAACTCAAATAAAACCTACTACTTTATGGCAAATAAACCTGGTAAATATATCCCGGCTCTCACGAAACAAAGACACGCTAAACCAGTTATAATTTTTTAAGATAAATATAAAAATGCATTAGAAACAACAAAGTGATTAATGATCATTTTAAAAGCTTCTACGAACATTTATAAAAATCGGAATTAAACAACAGTTGGATGGATCCTATAGCTTTCTCAGACTCAAAAATGATCAGCAGACAAAATATAATCACTAAAAACATAGATCACCCAAAAAGTAATATTAGATAGTGTTAAAACATTCACGCGGAGAAAAGCACCAGGAAATGGATGGCTTTTCCATAGAATTCTATTTTGTGACAAAGTAGCGCGCCTATTTACAGAAATGACAACACACGTCACTCAATTCAGTACTTCATAGTTCCATGTATCAAACAGTTTTTTAAGTTATATTAAAACCAGGAAAAAAGTAGAGTCCCCTGCTGATTATAGACCCATAAGTTGAATAAATTGTGACAACACTTACAAGCACTAGAATGGCAAACTTGATACCAGACTTGATACATATCAATCAAACAGGGTTTATAAAAAATAGACACGAACAAAGAAATACAAGACCATGTTTCAGTTTAATACAGTATGCAAAAAAACAAGATATAGATTTATCAATAATGGCTGTTGATGCCGAAAAGGCTTTAGAAAGGGGCACACAATGGGGATGTCCTCGCTCACACTCCTGTTTGCATTGGTAATTGAACCGATTGCAGAAATAATTAGACAGGACCCAAAAATAACAGGTATCAGTATTGGTAAACATCAATATAAACGAAACTTATTTTCAGACAATCTCCTGATATACAGCGCATTCGGAAAGTATTCAGACCCCTTGACCTTTTCCAAATGTTGTTACGTTACAGCCATATTCTAAAATTGATTAAATTGTATTTTATCCTCATCAATCTACACACATTACCCCATAATGACAAAGCAAAAACAGATTTATAGAAATATTTACAAATGTATTAAATATAAAAAACTGAAATATCACATTTACATTGTTGGCAGCGATTACAGCATTGAGTTATCTTAGGTATGACGCTACCAGCATGGCACTCTTGTATTTGGGGAGTTTCTCCATTTCTTCTCTGCAGATCCTCTCAAGCTCTATCAGGTTGGATGGGGAGCGTTGCTGCACAGCTATTTTCAGGTCTCTCCAGAGATGTTCGATCATGTTCAAGTCCGGGCTCTGGCTGGGCCACTCAAGAAGATTCAGAGACTTGTTCCGAAACCATTCCTGCGTTGTCTTGGCTGTGTGCTTAGGGTCGTTGTCCTGTTGGAAGGTGAACCTTTACCCCAGTCTGAGGTCCTGAGCGGTCTGGAGCAGGTTTCATCAAGGATCTCTCTGTACTTTACTCCGTTCATCTTTGCCTCGATCCTGACTAGTCTCCCAGTCCCTGCCGCTGAAAAACATCCCCACAGCATGATGCTGCCACCACCATGCTTCACCGTAGGGATGGTGCCAGGTTTCCTCTAGACGTGACACTTGGCATTCAGGCCAAATAGTTCAATCTTGGTTACATAAGACCAGATAATCTTGTTTCTCACGGTCTGAGAGTATTTAAGTGCCTTTTGGCAAAATCTAAGCAGGCTGTCATGTGCCTTTTACTGAGGAGTTGCTTCCGTCTGACCACTCTACCATAGGTTCACCCATCTCCACAGAGGAACTCTAGAGATCTGTCATAGTGACCATCGGGTTCTTGGTCACCTCCCTGACCAAGGCCCTTCACCCCCGATTGCTCAGTTTAGGAAGAGTCCTGGTTGTTTCAAACTTCTTCCATTTAAGAATGATGGAGACCACTGTGTTCTTGGGGTCCTTCAATGCTGCAGACATTTTTTAGTACCCTTCCCCAGATCTGTGCCTCGACACAATCCTGTCTTGGAGGTCTACGGACCATTCCATCAACCTCATTGCTTGGTTTTTGCTCTGACATGCACTGTATATAGACAGGTGTGTGCCTTTACAAATCACGTCCAATTAATTGAATTTACCACAGGTAAGTTGTAGAAACATCTCAAGGATGATCAACGGTAACAGGATGTGGTATTTCTGTTTTTTATAAATGTGTGTAGATTGCTGAGAATTATTTTTATATTTAATCCAGTTTAGAGTAAGGCTGTAATGTAATTATTATTATTTTTTCATTCAAGGCTTCTAAATACTTTCGGAAGGCACTGTAAATGAACCAACACTGAAAACTCAATGGCTCCTTTGCTAAAAATATTTTCAGAATACTCGTGGAAAAAAACGTCATTATCACACACTATTTTGTTCAGTTCTTTGCACCCCATCACTGTGAGATATTGTTTGTTTTGTGACACATGTCTTTCGGAGCTCTGTTTATCCTGCAATTTAATCCTCCCGTGTATGATAGTTTTTGTCTGCCTCACTAACGAAGCCTTTTGCCTATTCCCTGCCTGTACTTTAGCCTATCGGACTTCCTGTTTTCTACCTATTGCCTGATCTCCCGGACTACGTTACGAGCCTATTCCCTGCCTGTACTATTGCCCTTTTGGACCCTCTGTGTATGACCTTCTGCCTGCCCCTGGACCCAGCTACCTGCCTCCTCCTGTGGTCCTTTGCAATAAACACCTGCTGCACCATGCGCTTGAAACCAGCTCTCTGTCTCCCCTCGTGTTCATTACAAAATGGAACAATCTTCCCATAAATCATACAGGTAGAATAAACCTGGCATGTCTCCCAAAGCTTTTGTATTTATTTTCGGTTATACCAATTACCCCACCAAAGACATTCTTTAAAAAAGTATACTCGTTCATAAGACTTCATATGGCAAATATAATTCATTGAATAAAAAGGAAAGTTTTACGTCTGTCCGAGGGTTTTTTTAACCTCCCAGACTTGGAATTGTATCAACTTGCAACCCAAGGCTTTTACTTGTGACATATAGTTTAGTGCACTAAAGAGGAACAGTGGGTACATAATTGAAGATGTACATGCTCATCCCAATAATATTTTTGTTTATATTTTCAAACTTCATAGTTTTAAGAACATTATAACAATATGGAAGAAAATGAAACGGATTCTACATGAACCAATATCACTCCCTAAAAGCACAACCATATGGAACAGTCCTTGGATAGCTTTTCAGAATTCTAAAGGCATAGAAACTGTAAATGACTTGGTAATATGAAATACATTTATTTCCATGACAGAATTAAAAGGCCATTTTTGACTGACCAATGTAGATTTTTTGAATTACTTTTTTCAAGTACATGCAATTTAATAGTTACATATCCCAATTTTTTTTTAGTGAATTGTATTTGTGTGAGAAAATGATGTTCATATGATAGCGAAGATATACAAAACCTTGCAGAGAGCATATATCTTAAAAACATTATTTACTATTGGATCCTAGACTTAAATAAATGATGTTGGCACAACATGGAGGGAATGTTGGAGCAACTAACAGAAATTACAGTTAATGAAAAGTTACGCTTAATCCAGTATAAACTAATAATAAAGCACTCACAAACTTTTACAGATGCTCAATCGAGAGCATCCTGTCGGGCTGTATCACCGCCTGGTACGGCAACTGCTCCGCCCACAACCATAAGGCTCTCCAGAGGGTAGTGAGGTCTGCACAACGCATCACCGCACACCTACACCACCCGATGTCACAGGAAGGCCAAACAGATCATCAAGGACAACAACCACCCGAGCCACTGCCTGTTCACCCCGCTATCATCCAGAAGGCGAGGTCAGTACAGGTGCATCAAAGCAGGGACCGAGAGACTGAAAAACAGCATCTCAAGGCCATCAGACTGTTAAACAGCCACCACTAACATTGAGTGGCTGCTGCCAACATACTGACTCAACTTAATATAATGTTTATACCCTACATACCCTACATACACATCTCATATGCATCTCATAATAAAATGCAAATGAATTACTTAAAAATCATACAATGTGATTTTCTGGATTTTTATTTTAGATTCCGTCTCTCACAGTTGAAGTGTACCTATGATACAAATTACAGACCTCTACATGCTTTGTAAGTAGGAAAACCTGCAAAATCGGCAGTGTGTCAAATACTTGTTCTCCCCACTGTATGTGTAATACATGTATCACTAGCCACTTTAAACTATGCCACTTAATATAATGTTTACATACCCTACATTACTCATCTCATATGCATATACTGTACTCTATACCATCTACTGCATCTTGCCTACGCCGTTCTGTACCATCACTCATTCATATATCTTTATGTGCATATTCTTCATCCCTTTACACTTGTGTGTATAAGGTAGCTGTTGTGAAATTGTTAGGTTAGATTACTCGTTGGTTATTACTGCACTATCGGAACTAGAAGCACAAGCATTTCGCTACACTCGCATTAACATCTGCTAACCATGTGTGTGACAAATAAAATGTGATTTGATTTGATTTGATTAATGCCTAGAATGTATTATACAGGAGACAAAATTCACAAATTCTACAGCACAATGTCAGAGTCATGTCTTAAGTGTAATACTAATAATGAGTTAGAAAGTTGTCTGTCAGAAGTATTACAATGTAAACTTACTTTTAATCCATCTGTTTGCATTTGTAAGACATGGCATATGGGGGTGTAGTGAGACACAATGGGCTAGAAAATGATCTTGTCATGAAAAAACGTTTACTAAAAACTTGGAAATCAATCAATCTGTCATCATTAACACATGTATTTAAATTTGTAAAAATCTGGGGCAACCGAGAAAAACAAATTATGACAGTTTAAGGCCATGTGGCAAACAATAATGCAGGCACTAGGGATGGGGGTGTGAGCAGAGGAGATGTAGTCGTTGTTTGTGTGCATTTGTGGGTTGCTGTTTGTATGTGTATGTTGGTATTTGGTGTGGAGAAAAGTCGAATATCCAATAGCAGTCCAATATCTGCTAGCAGACAATTTATTCTACTGTATCTTCGGACCGGGTTACAGTAATAGGCAATGTAAAGCCCCACTATTACCAATTACTAGAAGAAAACGGTGATCAGTGACCCAAATTGTCACGCTTTGAAAGAATCCTGTCTTCATCTCTGAGTAAGGGACCATGGTGATGAGAGAAATACAAATACACCATGCTGAGAACATAGGATAAATACACTTTCCTTCTCTCTCTTCACATCTGGTCAAGTCAGGGGACCATCTCTCAGTTCATTGGTCATCTGAGTGTAGTCCTAATCCTGTCAGATAGCCTATCTCTGCTTAGTCCTCAGATGTACCCATACATCCATGCAGGAACACTAGACTGAACCACAATCCCTACCAAGATAAGCACTAACTGCAGTAGGTTCAGACTTCCAATTCACCACTGAGGAGAGAACATACCCTTTTTTGCCTGGTACTGCAATGGAATATGGCCCACATCACTTTGTGGCATTTTATTTTTGCCGTTCAGCCATGGCCTCACTTTACCGCGGCACTAATACACATTGATTATTGGGACTAGGGATATTTATAATGCCCAGCTTTCCATGTCCTTTCAGAATATAAGGGCACAAGGTAATTTGAGACATTTATTCTGAATTAGCAAGTAACAACCTTGACTTGAGAGTTCGAGGCTACCACTTACCTGTTCGCTTTTTATGATGACAGTTACCCATTATATTAAACCATTCTCTGGACAGATTGCTCTTAAATTGCTTCTACTCCTCTGCCATTTGAAAAATAAAAGATGTGTACTTGAAGTATTGAGAGCTGGTGCCAGATTTCCTGGAAATCCACCAGCTCATAGCATATACTGTACGTTCTCTTGTCCAGGGAATGAGATATTAGTGAATAGCCAGCCCTTGGCTTTGGGACCCAAATGAATTATGTCAAATTGTTTCTTTGAATAGGAAAAATACATTTGATTCTTTGAAATAGTACATAAATAAGTATTTTCTTTGGCAAACTTTTTTCCTGATAGCTTTAACTTCACATCACAACAGTTGTCAAAGTACAGTACTGCTCAGTCAAAAGGAATACGTCTGAACTGTACCTTGTTAGTTTTATAGACATATTGTTACAGGAAAATGACATTCAAGTAAGCGCAACACATCAACATCAAGAGCAGGTCTGCTTTAAATGATTAATGTAGGTCTATTGTAAATTATACTGTACTCTCCAGTTTTCTGTGGGGTTAATGAAGTCACTCAGTGTTTCTCTGCTTCTCTCTCCTTCTCAGTGTATTTCTCTCCCTCGCGACAATTCTCTCTCCTTCTTATTCCTCTCAGTTTCTTCCATCTGTCTCTTAATAGCAATATTTCTCATCTCTTCATTTCCCTATTCTCTGTTCCATCCATGTTCTCTGTTCTCCTCTGGAGAAGACAATGCTGATGTGGGCTGTTCCCTAAGTTGTCCCAGACCCCTATTGACTGAGCCACTCTGTCTGTGAGACTCAATTAATTAAAAAAAGAACAAGAAAAGATGAACAACCCATAATACCCAGGGGGCTCAATTTATCTACAGGAATTCACAGCTTGAAAAAAAAGTGATTGACACTCCTAACCTTCATTGGGATGTAATCTTCATCTTTAGCACTCTGAGATCTAATTAATTAGTGGAATCTCATTTCCGACCTAATGCAACTGGACAGAGCCGTGATGGAGGAGGGCGGCAGAGGGGAGGAGGATAGGAGAAGAGGAGAGCCCAGAGGAGGGGGGGAGGTGCCATATTCCATCACTGTCTGTGAACTGTGTCCACCGTATTCATCCCACCAGAGCAAGAGGGGGATCTAGACAGGGGGCATTGTTCACAACCTCTGGCACACTGGCTATGTGACATCTTACTTTCACACAAACATCACACCATAGCCCTAGGATCAGTTCAGGAAAGGCTTTGCATGATCAGGACCTTGTGAGTGAAGCATCTGTTTACATGGAATACATGGAATAGATTCAGCATAGTACTTCACTCTTCTAGACTGTAGAGGACCGGTATCAGAGCAAATAGTATGAGAGACAAAGTAGTGTCCAACAATATGTGTGCTTGTGTGTCAGAGAAAAGGAGTGTGGGTGTGTGAGAAAAAGGTAGAATCAGGAAGGATAAATCAAAGAGAGTGTTTGTTGAATGTGGACTGACAAGTTTCTCTTAGATGCTAATTGACATTGATGTAAAGTAGTAAAGTAGGTGATTCTTCTCTCAGGTCAGGTCATTTGTCTTCTTTGATCTTCCGGCGCCGAAAAGAGATGGCCGCCTCGCTTCGCGTTCCTTGGAAAATATGCAGTATTTTGTTTTTTTATGTGTTATTTCTTACATCGGTACCCCAGGTAATCTTAGGTTTCATTACATACAGTCGGGAGGAACTACTGAATATACGATTAACGTCAACTCATCATCGTTCCTACCAGTGGCAATATGACTTCCCTGAAACTGATCCAGTGTTTTGCCTTCCACCCAATACAATAGGATCTGTGCCGACCCCCGTAAAAGGGGCAAACGAGCGGTCTCGTGGTCAGGCTTCGGAGAACGGGCACATCGCGCTCCACTTCCCTAGCATACTACTCGCCAATGTCCAGTCTCTTGACAATAAGGTTGATGAAATCCGAGCACGGGTAGCATTCCAGAGAGACATCAGGATTGCAACGTGCTCTGCTTCACGGAAACATGGCTAACTCAAGAGACGCTAACGGAGTCGGTGCAGCCAGCTTTTTTCATGCATCGCGCCGACAGAAACAAACATCTTTCTGGTAAGAAGAGGGGCGGGGGGGTATGCCTTATGATTAACGAGACGTGGTGTGATCATCATAACAACACACAGAACTCAAGTCATTCTGTTCACCTGATCTAGAACTCCTCACAATCAAATGTCGACCGCATTATCTACCAAGGGAATTCTCTTCAATCATAATCACAGCCGTATATATTCCCCCCAAGCAGACACATCGATGGCCCTGAACGAACTTTATCGACTCTTTGTAAACTGGAAACCACACACCCTGAGGCTGCATTCATCGTAGCTGGGGATTTTAACAAGGCTAATCTAAAAACAAAACTCCCTAAATTCTATCAGCATATCGATTGTGCTACCAGGGCTGGGAAAAACCCTAGATCATTGTTATACTAATTTCCGCGACGCATATAAGGCCCTCCCCCGCCCCCCTTTCGGAAAAGCTGACCACGACTCCATTTTGTTGATTCCAGCCTACAAACAGAAACTAAAACAACAAGCTCCCGCGCTCAGTCTGTTCAACGCTGGTCCGACCAATCTGAATCCACGCTTCAAGACTGCTTCGATCACGCGGATTGAATATGTTCCGCATTGCCGTCCAACAACAATATTGACGAATATGCTGATTCGGTGAGCGAGTTCATTAGAAGTGCATTGACGATGTCGTACCCACAGCAACGATTAAAACATTCCCAAACCAGAAACCGGGATTGACGGCAGCATTCGCGTGAAACTGAAAGCGCGAACCACTGCTTTTAACCAGGGCAAGGTGACCGGAAGCATGACCGAATACAAACAGTGTAGCTATTCTCTCCGCAAGGCAATCAAACAGGCTAAGTCCCAGTACAGAGACAAAATCGAGTCACAATTCAACAGCTCAGACACAAGAGGTATGTGGCAGGCTACAGTCAATCACGGATTACAAAAAGAAAACCAGCCCCGTCGCGGACCAGGATGTCTTGCTCCCAGACAGGCGAAACAACTTTTTTTGCCCGCTTTGAGGACAATACAGTGCCACTGACACGGCCCCTACCAAAACCTGCGGGCTCTCCTTCACTGCAGCCGAGGTGAGTAAAACATTTAAACGTGTTAACCCTCGCAAGGCTGCAGGCCCAGACGGCATTCCCAGCCGCGTCCTCAGAGCATGCGCAGACCAGCTGGCTGGTGTGTTTACGGACATATTCAATCAATCCTTATCCCAGTCTGCTGTTCCCACATGCTTCAAGAGGCCACCATTGTTCCTGTTCCAAGAAAGCTAAGTAACTGAGCTAAACGACTACCGCCCCGTAGCACTCACTTCCGTCATCATGAAGTGCTTTGAGAGACTAGTCAAGGACCATATCACCTCCACCCTACCGGACACCCTAGACCCACTCCAATTTGCTTACCGACCCATAGGTCCACAGACGACGCAATCGCAACCACACTGCACACTGCCCTAACCCATCTGGACAAGAGGAAATCCCATGTGAGAATGCTGTTCATCGATTACAGCTCAGCATTTAACACCATAGTACCCTCCAAACTCGTCATCAAGCTCGAGACCCTGGGTCTCGACCCCGCCCTGTGCAACTGGGTCCTGGACTTCCTGACGGGCCGCCCCCAGGTGTGTAGGGTAGGTAACAACATCTCCACCCCGCTGATCCTCAACACTGGGGCCCCACAAGGTGCGTTCTGAGCCCTCTCCTGTACTCCCTGTTCACCCACGACTGCGTGCCATGCACGCCTCCAACTCAATCATCAAGTTTGCGGATGACACTACAGTGGTAGGCTTGATTACCAACAACGACGAGACGGCCTACAGGGAGGAGTAGGGCCCTCGGAGTGTGGTGTCAGGAAAATAACCTCACACTCAACGTCAACAAAACAAAGGAGATGATTGTGGACTTCAGGAAACAGCAGAGGGAGCACCCCCTATCCACATCGACGGGTCAGTAGTGGAGAAGGTGGAAAGTTTTAAGTTCCTCGGTGTACACATCACGGACAAACTGAATTGGTCCACCCACACAGACAGCGTTGTGAAGAAGGCGCAGCAGCGCCTCTTCAACCTCAGGAGGCTGAAGAAATTCGGCTTGTCACCAAAAGCACTCACAAACTTCTACAGATGCACAATCGAGAGCATCCTGTCGGGCTGTATCACCGCCTGGTACGGCAACTGCTCCGCCCACAACCGTAAGGCTCTCCAGAGGGTAGTGAGGTCTGCAGAACGCACCACCGGGGCAAACTACCTGCCCTCCAGGACACCTACACACCCGATGTCACAGGAAGGCCATAAAGATCATCAAGGACAACAACCACCCAAGCCACTGCCTGTTCACCCCGCTATCATCCAGAAGGCGAGGTCAGTACAGGTGCATCAAAGCAGGACCGAGAGACTGAAAAACAGCTTCTATCTCAAGGCCATCAGACTGTTAAACAGCCACCACTAACATTTAGCGGCCGCTGCCAACATACTGACTCAACTCCCGCCACTTTAAAAATGGGAATTGATGGAAATTATGTAAAAATTTACCACTAGCCACTTTAAACAATGCCACTTAATATAATGTTTACATACCCTACATTACCCATCTCATATGTATATACTGTACTCTATATCATCTACTGCATCTTGCCATCTTTATGTAATACATGTACCACTAGCCACTTTAAACTATGCCACTTTATGTTTACATACCCTACAGTACTCATCTCATATGTATATACCGTACTTATACCATCTACTGCATCTTGCCATGCCGTTCTGTACCACCACTCATTCATATATCTTTATGTACATATTCTTTATCCCTTTACACTTGTGTGTGTGTATAAGGTAGTAGTTGTGGAATTGTTAGGTTAGATTACTTGTTGGTTATTACTGCATTGTCGAACTAGAAGCACAAGCATTTCGCTACACTCGCATTAACATCTGCTAACCATGTGTATGTGACTAATAACATTTGATTTGATTTGATTTGATTTAGATAATCTGTTTTTAGTGTCCTTCTCACAAATGTCACGTATTATAACAATGAAAGGCCATAAACCTCCCTATACTCTTAGAAAAAAGAGTCCCAAAAGGGTTCTTCGGCTATCCCAATAGGATAACCATATTTGGTTCCAGGTATAACCCTTTTTGGTTCCAGGTAGAACTATTTTGGGTTCCATGTAGATCCCTCTGTGGAAAGGGTTTTACATCAAATCAAATGTATTTATAAAGCCCTTCTTACATCAGCTGATATCTCAAAGTGCTGTACAGAAACCCAGCCTAAAACCCCAAACAGCAAGCAATGCAGGTGTAGAAGCACGGTGGCTTGGAAAAACTTCCTAGAAAGGCCAGAACCTAGGAAGAAACCTAGAGAGGAACCAGGCTATGAGGAGTGGCCAGTCCTCTTCTGGCTGTGCCGGGTGGAGATTATAACAGAACATGGCCAAGATGTTCAAATGTTCATAGATGACCAGCAGGGTCAGATAATAATACATGGAACCCAATAAGGGTTCTACCTGAAACCAAAAACAGTTCATTAAAGGGTTATTCTATGGGAACAGACAAAGAAGACTTTTAGGTTCTAGATAGCAGCTTTTTTCTAAGAGTGTACACTTTGGGAGAATATTTGGGCATTTGGCTGAAAATAATCTGTTCTGTAAAACAGTAGACCTCTGTAAAAGTTTTCTGACCTGACATTCTGATCATAGGCAGCCTGGAAGCATAGAGAGTCCCAAGAAGCCAATCTAAAGGTGCATTACGATGTCAGAAGATGAAAGGGCTGAGGAGAGAAAGAGAAGGAGAAAGAGAAAAGGGAGAAAGGAAAGAGTAAGGCAGCAGAGAAGAATCCCTCCCTCCGTTCTATCTCAGAACGCCATGCCGCTCCTTCTCTCCCTCTCTTCACAGCTCCCTTTAGAGCATCACAACTCTATTTCTGAAGCCAGGTGCCTCAATCTCTGGATCATAATAGGGAGTAAAAGGGAGTTTATAAACTGGAGTGCACACATCAGATCTGCAGTAATGACATTTTACCAATTGAAGTCGCCGCTGTATTATTTGCATATAGATGACATAATATAATAACTCTCTCCCCTACCTGGAGGAAGAGTAAATATTTTTCTGTCTGCTTTGTCTCATTGTGGTGACAGAGGGAAGCAGCTGCTAATTGAGGAGAGGAAGGAATCTTTATGTGGCGACTGACATTCAATTATGTCTGAGGGATCAGATTAGGTGGCGGACGAGGAATGTTTGAAAACAACATTTTGCGGGCGGTGGCGGACAGGCGGGGCGGTAATTTGAATGGCTGTTTGAGGGCGGGGGTGAATGCTGCTGCTCTGAATGAAATCACTACGCTATGACCCGGGAGTAATTGGATGTCCGAAGTGAAGCGCTGAGAAACGGAGGTAGAGAGAGAGAGAGTGAGAGAGATGCCCAGTTAGCAGAGCATGGTGCTTGCAATGCCAGGATAGTGGGGTCGATTCCCTGGACCACTCATACTTAAAATGCACGCATGACTGTAAGTCACCTTGGATAGAAGCGTCTGCTAAATGGCATATATTATTACATACAGTATATTATTATATTAAAGTTGGAGAGAGAGAGAGAGAGAGAGGGTGAGAGAGAGAGGTGAGGAATTGAGGAAGCAGTAGAGAGAGAGGGAAAAACTGACAGGCAGGCAGATGGAATGGTAGACTTGTGACTCTTGCTAAAGCCAGAGTTCACAACACAGCCTCTCTCATCACCAAGCCAAATAAACCATTTCACAAGCACTGCTTTCTTATCAGCCCAAACACCATGATGAGATCACACTGGCAAGGTCAAAACTAATAAACGGGGTCATTCTCTCGCGCCTCCGATACTCATTATGTTCTGCTGATCAAGCTGAGCGCTATGGATTCCATTCATGTACCTTCATGTACTAACTAGGAGGACCACAGTGACAAATGGAAGGTAAACATCCATTTGTCACATCAAGAACATTGAACAAAGAAGGGGAATACCAGCTACCATGGCCATCGTATCAACATGACTGGTTATAACGAAATAGATACACAGGTACAACAAACCCAGAAAATAATGTTTGTCTGTCCTCCTGTCACTCTTAAATAAATGTCTTGTTATTGTACCATTTTCTTGTTAAGTGTTATTTTGTGTCTGACAGAGATATGAATTTAACAAGTAGCTCTGATAACCCATCTGTTTAAACTCAGACAGATGGATAGACAAATGAACGGATGGACGGACAGACAGAGCCATTGAAGCATTCAGGATAGGTCATGTTCCTGGCTGGGTCACTCTCAGAGGTAACAGGAACAGTGAATGTGGACAGACCTCTGCTCCCCAGACCCCACAAAGGGAGGACATTGATTTGAACGTTGATTTTGGCTCTTTGTAATTCCTCCGTATGGAAGAGGAGGGGCTGCCAGGCATATCGATTGGCTGCCGTTACCAGTGACAGGTCCCAGATTGCCCAGAGAGAATTAGAAATCCACAGTCACCATCATTAACAGTCTGCCCACACCAGTTAGGTCCCAGCCAGACCAGCAGCACCATGGGCCTGTACACCGTAATCTACACCCCATCACTACTTCCTCAATCACATTAGTCTGCCTTTCTGTGTGTGTGCGCGTGTGCGTGTGCGTGTGTGTGTGTGTGCGTGTGCGTGTGTATCTGTATGTATACATGTGCTCGAGCGTGCGTGTGTGTGTCAGTGACACCTGGCAAAGCCATTGCAAAGTAAACTAGATTAAAGACACAGCTTGAAGCATATCAGAGCTGCTCAAATAATCATAGCAGGGTGTTGATGATTCAAACCTACAACAATTACTTTTTATTGGCACATACTAGAAGCAAATATGACTTTCCATTATGTTATTTTCTTTTTGACTCACATTTAATAATATGTGCATTACTACTCACTGCTTTGTGCTAACCTAAAGAGCTTTACACTGCTCTGTGCAACAGAACACAAGCCTCGCTTATGAAAGTGCTGGCATTATAAACCATTGTGGAGTTCCCCAATGGGTTTAAGAGCATAGCAACACACTACACGACACCTGTCTGTCACTCAGAGTGCTATACATCCTCAGAGCAGCAGCAGCATGGGTCAGAGGAGATCCAGAGGAGATAAGTATCAACACATCATTATACACACGACTTCCAGCTGACCTTTCATTGTGCTTCAGCAGGAATCACAGGCTGTAATGAGGGGAGATGAGTGGAGAAGTGGAGGTGTGGAGACAAGTATAGACCAAAAGCCTTCGCTAAATAATGCACACAGCATGTACAATATAATTGAATTGAATAATTTCAAATGATAGAGGAATGTGGGAATGTACACTGAGTGCACAAACATTAGGAACACATTCCTAATATTGAGTTGCACCCCCTTTTTCCTACAGAAAAGCTAAATTAGTCGGGGCATGGACTTGTTCAACAGGGATGCTGGCCCATGTTGACTCCAGTGCTTCCCACAGTTTTGTCAAGTTGGCCGGATGTCCTTTGGTGGTGGACCATTCTTGATACACACAGGAAACTGTTGCGCAGCGTTGCAGTTCTTGACACAGACTGGTGCGCCTGGTACCTACTACCATACTCCATTCAAAGGCACTTAAATATTTTGTCTTGCCCATTCACCCTCTGAATGGCACACATACACAATCCATGTCTTAATTATCTCAAGGCTTAAACATCCTTCTTTAACCTGTCTCCTCCCCTTCATCTACACTGATTGAAGTGGATTTAACAAGTGACATCAATAGGGGATCATAATTCTTCACCTTTTTTCTTCTTTTTTTTTTACATAACAGCAATTGCAGGGACACCACACAGAGAGTTGGTAAACTTCACAGTGCCATGATGACCACACGCCATGAACCTGATTCATCTGAAAAGCTGACTGGTACTGAAGGAGGGGTGTAGGCCAGATAAAGCTTGGGCTGACAGTGCCTCTGTGTGCTGTAGAGTGATGGCCTCCGGGTCCTGGGCAGGTCCAAGGTGAAATTGTCTGTCGGAGGAGAGGAGAGAGGAAGCTCTACTCCGCTGTGCTCCAGGTACTGATGACTGTGGACAGGATGTAGGATAGTCGTGATGAGGGGAGGGGAGGTTGGTCGCTTGACGAGGGGAGGCAGGCCGTGACAGCACAATGGACTGGAAAGTCCATTAATCACAATGCACCACAGCTAGGAGACTGAGACAACAGCTCTAAACACTAACATGAAACATATACACGTAGGCACAAACAAACACACATAAAAACACACACAGAGCCCATTATTCAGGGCTATCAATCTGACAGACAGCTGGTATAACTCACACATTGTGCCTGTCAAATCAACACATCACATCTGCCACTGGAAAGGCCATGAGTAGTACACCGGCTTTTTAAAAATGCAAACATACCTTTACATCCACTGCAGCTTAAAGTGTATTCCTTTCTAAAGAACAAGTGAAAGCATTTGATGTTAACCAATTGATTTTGCCATGATTGAAATGTCTGAGCATGAGAGTGTTGTGTAGTTCTGGCCAGTGTCTGTGAGACTGTGTCCATCAGATTGACTACTGATAGACTACTGCTCTTAGGCTTGCAGAGACAGAGAGATCCGATCTCTAAAGTCTGTCTTTCCTGTCTGATCGGCTGCATACAGTATCTGCTACTTCACAGCCCCTAGGAAAATGGCCCCTTCTGTGTACGATATTAGCTGTCAAAAATATAGTCTGCCATTGATCCAAAAAGTGAGAGGCAGAAGGAAAGGAGAGAGGAGCAGACAAAGTGGAGGGAAAAATAGATACGGAGGACATAGATGTGCATATCAAGACAGAATTTAACGCCTGAGTGAGAGTGGTGGAGGGAAAATCAACTTGATTTCAATGTGACAAAATAGATTTTCCAATTTTCGATGGACTGCTTTGCCTCCCGGGGTACCATGGAATGTCCATCTAAATACACTTACAGCTCAACCTGAATTATGTCCAATGCATTTACAGGGTGGAGGAACAATGTTTTTTATCCAGTAAAAAAAGTAGTTTGGTGTGCCAGATGGAGGGCGTGCGATACATACTTATGAGTATCTGCTGAAGTAGCCGAGGTTTAAAGCTCTCCAGACACCTAGAAGATACAGATGTAGGATCTCTTTTGTTGCTGAGAATTTTCCTGCTCAGCAGGTAATGCAAACTTGTAGTGTATTCGATGTTTAAAAAGGCTTCTAAAGACAATGATTAGTTGATTTTTGGTGTGTTAGCTGGGGCTGGGGCTGGGGAAAAAGTGTGACACTAATCAGGCCACCGAGCACTGAAGTTGCCCATCCCTTGTTTACATAATTGCCATGCTCATTAAACCATTCAGTGACCACTCATGCCCTGTGGATGGGTGCATTGTCATGGTAGCCAAAATAATGGCTTTTTCTACATGACCCTAAGCATGATGGGATGTCAATTACTTAAGCACCTGCTTTCAATATACTTTGTATCCCTCATTTACTAAAGTGTTTCCATCATTTACTAAAGTGTTTCCATAATTTACCAAAGTGTTTCCATCATTTACTAAAGTGTTTCCATCATTTAGCTAAAGTGGTTTCCATCATTTTACTAAAGTGTTTTCCACTCATTTACTAAAGTGTTTCATCACTTACTAAAGTGTTTCCATCATTTACTAAAGTGTTTCCATCATTTACGAAGTGTGTCCATCACTTAACTAAAGTGTTTCCATCACTTACTAAAGTGTTTACATCAACTTACTAAAGTGTCTCCATCATTTACTAAAGTGTTTCCATCATTTACTAAAGTGTTTCCATCATTTCCTGAAGTGTGTCAATCATTTACTAAAGTGTTTCCATCATTTCCTGAAGTGTGTCCATCATTTACTAAAAGTGTTTTCCATAATTTACTAAAGTGTTTCCATCATTTACTGAAGTGTGTCCATCACTTACTAAGTGTTTCCATCACTTACTAAAGTGTTTCCATCATTTACTAAAGTGTTTCCATCATTTTACTGAAGTGTGTCCATCACTTACTAAAGTGTTTCCATCATTTACTAAAGTGTTTCCATCACTTACTAAGTGTCTCCATTATTTACTAAAGTGTTTCCATCATTTACTAAAGTGTCTCCATCATTTCCTAAGTGTTCCATCATTACTAAAGTGTTTCATCATTTACTAAAGTGTTTTCCATCACTTACTAAAGTGTTCCATTATTACTAAAGTGTTTCCATATTTACCTAGTGTCTCCATCATTTACTAAAGTGTTTCCATCACTTACTAAAGTGTCTCCATCATTTACTAAAGTGTTTCCATCATTTACTCAACTGTTTCCATTATTTTGGTAGTTACCTGTATATGTGATTTTGTCTATTTTGTCTGTAACACAGACACAGGTATGAACTATAAACACGCAATAAAGGGGTGATCACATTCAATACAACCCACTAATCATGCAATTTCTAACTCAACAGAAATCAATAGCATCCTTCATGAGCACACAGACCAGGCGCTCAATGTTTGAATTACACACAGTACTAACACATTTATCAATTAATCATCTATGAGAGTTATAGCTCAGAGATCCACTCATTGCCATTTGATAGTGATTTCCCTGTTCCAGCTGAGAGGTTTCTGTTGGACTTGTTGGACACAGCCGATGCTGGTGGATAAGTGTGTATCACCTCAATTAAACCAAGCTCTAAGTGTCTGACAACAGCTAATATTCCTCTTCCACGAGCACAGTGAATCGATGTTCTGGCATTCGTCACCCCGCTGAAAAAGCAATCATGCCGTTGTCTCGCTCCGGTTAAGGAATGGGGCGATGCTGCCTCCGCTTGCTCATTAGAATGCACCACAGAAATCCACCCTCCGCCTTCCCTCACCCCCCTCATCTCTCCCGCCTCCTTCATTCGCCTATCTACAGTCTCTTTACTGACAATAACAACAGTGATTTAAAACATCATGGTAGTGAGGCAGTGAGGCAGTGAGACAGCAGCAATGTTTTGAGGCCCCATTAGATCAGTCTGGAGAGGCTCCCAGCCCAGCCCGGCACACTCACCTCTCTGTCCAGCAGCGTGGGGGAGATCACAGTGACAATGTTGCCGCTCTCTGGGTTGATGTAGAACATGTTGGGCGAGGGTTTATCGGGCGACTGCCTCACGATGTTGTAACGTAGCACCGCGTTCTGCAACCTGGGGTCATCAGCATCCTCTGCTGTCATCGTCATCACCACAGTTCCTATGGAAACAGACACAAGTTCGTAAGAAGTTTACAGCACTATCTTGAGCACAACCTACAGATGTAGGATCTTAATTTGAGCCAGTTTTCTACAGCAGGAAAATTATATTGCAGCAACAGGAAATGTGAATTATTATGTGGATTATATTTAATGGACATTTTTGAAGGGATTGATTTTTCATGAGGGAAAATCAAGTCTGAAATTTAAAAGTGTAAATTACAAACTTCAGAAGCCTTTTTAAACCTCAGATATAATACATGTTCAAACTTTACTGCGTTGCAGGAAAGTTCTCCTGCAACAGGGTGATCAAATTAAGATCCTACATCTGTATAATAAGCATTCCAGACTGATAAAGTCAGTCACTTTGTCAATCACATGAAAGTGCATTGAGTTACCAAATCACAAGTATGATGAAAATATGAGCCTGTTCAATGCTGATCTAACAACAAGGACTGAGACAAAGGCTAAGAATAATGACAGGCATTAGTCAGAATCTCACTCTGCAACTCACATCCTCTACTAATGCATTTTCTCCCTAATGCTGGTCAGAACAATACACCACATGTGATTTGGTAATGGAACAGGAACGGAGAGCCACCCCTGCAGTCTAAGCTGAAATCCCAGTCAATCCTTGACATCTTCAACTTTCCATCGTCATGTCTCGCCTCAGTGATGAGCCTCACACTTCCACTCTAAAGGCAAGAGAATTTGTTAGCCGCTGGTACGGCTATCTCTCCCCCACTTCGTATTCTCTCACTACACACATCTCATATGAAAACAGCAAGACATCTCTGTGGAGCCTGGAAATTTAGTTTGGACCAGTCAAAGTACCAATAAAAAAACACAAGCCTCTTTTCAGTCTCTTCGGCACGGCTGTTTAGGTTTAGCCGTCATTCTTATCAGCTTATTACTATAACACTACCTCTTCTATTACTTGTTATTTTAGATTTGACTCTTTATTAATGATTATTGTACTGCAATGTTGAGAGCGCTAGCATACAATAATTTCACTACACTTTTGCACTGCTTTAAACTGTGTTTGTGACAAATAACATTTGATTTGATTTGACTCTTCACCTTAACGTTTGATGATTCTTTGCTATGGAGTATTAGTCGGTAACTCAGTCAAATTAGCAACAAATTAGCCAAAAGTGCAAAAACTGCATCATAGTGCATCAAGTATGCTAAATAGTTGCTTTAGTGTAAATGGACATAAGGTCAGTAGTATGTATGTCACGGCTCTTGTCGTAATGAGGATCGAACCAAAGCGCAGCGTGGTAAGTGTTCATGATTTTTATTTGATCACAAAACACTCGAACAAAATAAACATGAGGGAAAACCGAAACAGTTCTGTAAGGAGAATAAACTATACAGAAAACAACTACCCACAAAACACAGGTGTGAAAAGGCTGCCTAAGTATGATTCCCAATCAGAGACAACGATAGACAGCTGTCCCTGATTGAGAACCATACACGGCCAAAACATAGAAACAGAAAACATAGAAATAAAGAAACTAGAATGCCAATCCTAGTCACACCCTGGCCTAACCAAAATAGAGAATAAAAGCCTCTCTATGGCCAGGGCGTGACATTGTAATGGAGGGCTGAGAGGCAGAGAGGAATGGATTTGATACCCTGGCAGGTGTTCGAACTGTAAGGTGAACCATTTGTAGTGGGTAAAGCAGTAATCCTTCTACAGGCTAATTACAGTGTGTCACAGATCTCTCAGCAGACAGACAGATAGACAGACAGACAGAGACAGACAATCTCTTTACCATTCCACACACACACATTCAGTAACTGGCTAACAGACACCCCACATCCACATACGCCACAGAGCTAAATTCAGTGAGTAACTCACTCAAACATACATTCAAAACACACAAGCTGTCATCCACTGAACTTGTGACCATGGCTGACATATCCCTCCAGAATAATTAGTGTCTCTGTTTTAATTATAGGATCTGTCAGTTGGGACAGACAGAGTAGAGTACTGATGGGGGGGTGCTCCGGCACAGTAATTTCACAGACCATCACACTACACAGTCCCTGGCTGATGCAGCCATCTCTACTGACTTGGCTAGAGAGGCCCATGGGTTACACAGCTCCCCATGCATGGGTTATTCTATCTATCCACTGCTATTTCCAGTGGACCAGGATTATGCACAGTCTTCCCTATACTGTACATGTTACTTGACTAGAAGCTCTAAAGTTGTGCACCAGACCAAGCCATGATTGCCAATACTGATAGAGAGTGAGTTGAAATGTTAAAGATCACTTCTACAATGCGGAGTTAATCAAGATACTGAGTGTTTTTTGAATATACATATGCAAATGACACATATACATCATACTTCTAATCATTAATCGTGACTCTCTAAACAAAGATGAACATGTAAGCTGGAAACATTGTTTCTGTGCTTTCACCTTCTGCGTGTAGTGATGAAGATAGAGATAACTCAGGAAGTGAATCTGATAATACATGCACCTGTTAGGAAACTGTGAGAACTGTTAAGGCGTCCGCATGATCATCATTTGCTATTGTAAAAACAAACTTATTATGGCATTACATCACCTGCCATCACATGGTTGGACAGTTACTTATCCAAAAGAACTCAGAGAGTATATGTATTATATGTAGTGAGATAACCAATGGGCTCATCACTCATTTGAAAAAAACATACACTAAAAACTTGGAAGTCAATTAATCCGCCATCATTGGCACAATGAAAAAATCAAATTATATATTATTGGAATTTTTAAATAGCATGAGTGACTGAGAAAAACAAATTGGTAAAAAAATGGCAAACAATAATGCAGGCACTAGGGATGGGGGTGTGAGCAGGCGGGTCTAGGCAGATGAGATGTAGTCATTGTTTGTACATGTCTGTAAGTATAAAGAAACTTTATACTTACATACTGGTCGTATGTACACGTTTTTGGGGGGAATTTAAAAATATGTATTTTTAAGAAACATTTCTGTGTTGAAAATGCCTAACCACTTGTTTAATCTAATCTAAACTTTTCAGGACCCTGTCGTTCAAAGATCATTCGTAAAAATCCAAATAACTTGTAAAGGGTTTAAACACTGTTTCCCATGCTTGTTCAATGAACCATAAACAATTAATGAACATGCACCTGTGGAATGGTCGTTAATTGTTAATTATTGCAACTAATTACAGTGCAATATTTATTTTTTATCCAAGATGGTGAGACTATTTCTTTGTTTTCAAGCAGTTTGGAGGTTTGCAATGAGAGAATCCTGAGCCACAGAAATGTTTGGTTGTGTTGCTAGTTTATTTGAATGGCAGTATACTGTACATGCTGAGGGAGGATGAGAATGAACCACTACAAGATCAGATAACAAAAGGGACAGTGAAGATATCCTTGGTTATGGTCATAAAGCAGCAGCAGGCAGCTGATTGCTTCTTCAGTAGAAGTGTGTGTCTCTACAGTGGAATATTCAGTCTCCATTTTTCCCCCACTTCCGATAGGTAGTGCACAATGGACTAAAGCATTAACGATAGAAGGAGGTATGTTTAATATTTGTTGTGGCTGTGTATTCTTTTGCGCTCTGCTTATGGAAGCATGGGCTAAGGAATGGAAAAATCTTGGCAGTAAATTGCCAAATCCCCCTGCTGGGGGTATTCGGCAGAGAGATCCAACACAAAAATATATGGTACCAGTACTATAAGTGTTCTTTCTGAATAGCAGCAACAGCAACAACGTGGAAGAAGGTAAAGTGTATCTGCTTTCTGCATTGACTAAGCTCATTCAGAACCAGCCTATTCAGTTAGTTCACCCTCCCTCCCTCTCTCTCCTCATTTCCCATTGAGCTATTTGTGTTTTTACAGTGGATTGCACAGTGAGATGGAACAGTCAATAGGCATTTCAACGTCATAGCCTTAGCCGGTGGTAACTTGTGGAATTGACACCAGCTGGAACGCGATGTACTGTTTAATGAAACTAATAATAAACTCACCAAAAGAAGAAACGTCCTCTCACTGTCAACTGCGTTTATTTTCAGCAAACGTAACATGTGTAAATATTTGTAAGAACATAACAAGATTTAACAACTGAGACATATACTGAACAAGTTCCACAGACATGTGACTAACAGAAATGGAATAATGTGTCCCTGAACATAGGGTGGGTCAAAATCAAAAGTAACAGTAAGTATCTGGTGTGGCCACCAGCTGCATTAAGTACTTCAGTGCATCTCCTCCTCATGAACTGCACCAGATTTGCCAGTTCTTGCTGTGAGATGTTACCCCACTCTTCCACCAAGGCACCTGCAAGTTCTCTGACATTTCTTGGGTGAATGGCCCTAGCCCTCACCCTCTGATCCAACATGTCTCAGACCTGCTCAATGGGATTGAGATCCGGGCTCTTCGCGGGCCATGGCAGAACACTGACAGGAATGTCTTGCTGGAAATCATGCACAGAACGAGCAGTACGGCTGGTGGCATTGTCATGCTGGAGGGTTATGTCAGGATGAGCCTGCAGGAAGGGTACCACATGAGGGAGGAGGATGTCTTCCCTGTAACGCACAGCGTTGAGATTGCCTGCAATCACAACAAGCTCAGTCCGATGATGCTGTGACACATCGCCCCAGACCATGACGGACCCTCCACCTCCAAATCAATCCCGCTCCAGAGTACAGGCCTCGGTGTGACGCTCATTCCTTCGACGATAAATGCAAATCCGACCATCACCCCTGGTGAGACAAAACCGAGACTCATCAGTGAAGAGCACTTTTTGCCAGTCCTGTCTGGTCCAGCAACGGTGGGTTTGTGCCCATAGGCGACGTTGTTGCCGGTGATGTCTGGTGAGGACCTGCCTTACAGCAGGCCTACAAGCCCTCAGTCCAGCCCCTCTCAGCCTGTTGCGGACAGTCTGAGCGCTGATGGAGGGATTGTGCGTTCCTGGTGTAACTCGGGCAGTTGATGTTGCCATCCTGTACCTGTCCCGCAGGTGTGATGTTCAGATGTACCGATCCTGTGCAGGTGTTACTTGTGGTCTGCCACTGCGAGGATGATCAGCTGTTCGTCCTGTCTCTCTTTGGCGCTCGCTGTCTTAGGCGTCTCACAGTATGTACATTGCAATTTATTGCCCTGGCCAGATCTGCAGTCCTCATGCCTCCTTGCAGCATGCCTAAGGCACGTTCACGCAGATGAGCAGGGACCCTGGGCATCTTTCTTTTGGTGTTTTTCAGAGTCAGTAGAAAGGTCTGTTTAGTGTCCTAAGTTTTCATAACTGTGACCTTAATTGCCTACCGTCTGTAAGCTGTTAATGTCTTAACCAATTAGGCACAACAATCAAAACGTAATCTGTTAAACTGTGATGGTCAATCTGTGGAGAATTAGAGGCCCTTCTCCAAGTACCAAAAACCACAAAGTCTACAACTGTTAAACAATTTTTTTTCCCATTGATTCATTTACAGCACTTGGGTTAGTGGAAATAATTGACATGCTACGGAAGCAGCAGTAGCATAAGTAGGAGTCTATGAGCTCCAGACCAGATTGCTATGCTGAAACACAATGGGATTTAACAACTACTGAGCTGACAGTGAGGGGAATTGACTCAAATAGTTCCTCCTCAACTTCTCACCGCTCATCACATCCCAATTGTCTTTAAAGGTCTAGACTACTCACTCCAGAACACAGGGGTTGGCAGATAAAGAATGTAAATTATTGATCTATGGAATATATGTATTTTTCATGTATTTTTTTACCAGACAAGAGAATCATCAGAATTCATCAGCCTGATGGTGCATTTTAGTAAAAAGGGAACATGGAATGCTAGGTATGGAGTTATCTGACTGAAGAATGCCATTGAGATTGATGTCATAATGGAACATAACATTGACCGATGGTGGGAGAAACTATGAAAAAAGGTCTGTGGAATTCAAAAAATTACTTTTTAGAGCTGATATGAAACACACAAACAAAATGTCTGCTGGAATCTGCTGCTATCTCTGCTTCAGTTACAATACAGCAGCATGCCACAAATCCCACAGCAATAAACAGCAAATAAACTCCACTGTATCATTCTGATAACATCTGCCCAGGTGACATGATCCCTGGCTGTGATGGCATGTTCAGTGGAGTGAACCATGTCCTCTTCTGGCTGCACACAGGACCACAAACCCAACCCAACCTGGCACCCCAGAGCCAAGCTCAATCAGCACACATAAGCACACATAAACACACTTCCTGTCAAAACATTACACCTTCTGGTGGGCCAGCAAATGGCACTTACCAATATCAATACACTGGTGAAAGGTGGAGGTAGAAGTGAGAGAATAGAGGAAGAAATACAACATGAGAGGGTAGTTGCTTCAGTGTTTGTCCCTCTACTGCATCTCAAAGTACCTTGGAGCCTGCTGGTGCCCAGACCAAGAGGATTCTTTCACAGCAACAGTAAAATGGATCCCGACCCCTTCAAACCAGCAACGAGCCAAAAGCCTCTCTTTTTATCAAAGGAAATATCCACTAAGATATTGTTTCCTCTATAAAAACCTACTCCACCTCAGGTCCATTGGCATATTCATGGACATCGTGTGATGTTATGAATGAGGCAGCTTTTAAATGATTTGCTCTGAGAGCTGTGAGAGGCAGAGAGAGCTGCTCTTTTTTATTCCTATCCAGAACATTTATGAAATAAATAATGAATGGGTAAATAGCTAGCTATAAACAGTTGAAAGTAAATTATGTTAGATCATTAAATGAAATGTAATTCCTTCCATTGTCAAACAAAGTAATCATATTATTTTCAATTATTAGAATAAATACATTTAAGGTTACAGTGATAAAAAAAGTGTATTTTTTTGTGAGAGAGACATTTCAATGAACTGTTGTATGTGGATAAATAGGCTGCATTATTGTTATCAGAAATCTCCTCCAGACACAGTCTTCATTACAATCAGCTCAGTGTGTATCCATCAATCACTTCAAGTCTGCTGGGAATAGCTGCTTACAGATATCATATTCTGTGGAGCGCTGACTAAAGCTGTCACTGGTATTTCTAGTTCAGAACACAATATATTTTATTTGTATTTTAGCACTTTGATTACAGTCCAACTTTCTCTGGTTTACGGCAGGTATCCTGGCTGGTAAGAGCTGTCACGTTCTGACCATAGTTCTTTTGTGTTTTCTTTGTTTTAGTGTTGGTCAGGACGTGAGCTGGGTGGGCATTCTATGTTGTGTGTCTAGTTTGTCCGTTTCTATGTATGACCTGATATGGTTCTCAATCAGAGGCAGGTGTTAGTCATTGTCTCTGATTGGGAACCATATTTAGGTAGCTTGTTTTGTGTTGGGGTTTGTGGGTGGTTGTCTTCTGTCTTTGTGTTCATTGCACCAGATAGGACTGTTCCGGTTTTGCCACATTTGTTATTTTGTATTGTGTTCATGTTCAGTTGTTTATTATTAAAATATGGACACTAACTGCGCTGCGTATTGGTCCGATCCCTGCTACACCTCTTCCTCTTCAGACGAAGAGGAGGAAGGCTGCCGTTACAAGAGCGTTGGGCCAGTTATCGAAAGATTGCCGGATCGAATCCCTGAGCTGACAAGGTAAAAATCTGTCGTTCTGCCCCTGAGCAAGGCAGTTAACCCACTGTTCCCCGGGCGCTAAAGATGTGGATGTCGATTAAGGCAGCCCTCCGCACCTCTCTGATTCTGAGGGGTTGGGTTAAATGCGGAAGACACATCTCAGTTGAATGCATTCATTTGTACAACTGACTACGGGTCCCCCTTTCCCTGTATCCTCCTTTACACTGCTTATAAACCCACTGACCCCCTCTCTTGCACTGGTCTACGCACATTCATACTACACTGCCACTCCAACACACACACTACATATGCTCAGACACACATGCGTATGTAACAGTATAACTTTAGTACGTCCCCTCGCCCCGACACGGGCGCGAACCAGGGACCCTCTGCACACATCAACAACAGTCACCCACGAAGCGTCGTTACCCATCGCTCCACAAAAGCCGCGGCTCTTGCAGAGCAAGGTGCAACACTACTTCTAGGTTTCAGAGCAAGTGACGTAACTGATTGAAACGCTAGTAGCGCGTACCCGCTAACTAGCTAGCCATTTCACATCCGTTACACTCACCCCCCTTTCAACCTCCTCCTTTTCCGCAGCAACCAGTGATCCGGGTCAACAGCATCAATGTAACAGTATAACTTTGAACCGTCCCCTCGCCCATACCCGGGCGCGAACCAGGGACCTTCTGCACACATCAACGGTCGCCCACGAAGCATCGTTACCCATCACTCCACAAAGGCCGCGGCTCTTGCAGAGCAAGGTGCAACACTACTTCTAGGTTTCAGAGCAAGTGACGTAACTGATTGAAACGCTAGTAGCGCGTACCCGCTAACTAGCTAGCCATTTTGGTTCCGTTACACGTATTGACGCCACACACACACACACACACACACACACACTGTGTGAGAAGTCAGGCGCAGGAGAGCGAAAACTGATTTACAACGGTGTCGTTAAATATCCATAAACCACCGTCAACAGAACAATACAATAAATGGGTCAAACAAAACCCGGTAAATACCAGCATACCGTGTATAAGCACTACAAGAAACAATTACCGACAAGGACATGAAGGGGAACAGAGGGTTAAATACACAACATGTAATTGATGGAATTGGAAGCAGGTGTGATGGAAGACAAGACAAAATGGAACCAATGGAAAATGAAAAGAGGATCAGCGATGGATAGAAGGTCGGTGACTTCGACCGCCGAACGCCGCCCGAACAAGGAGAGGGACCTACTTCGGCGGAAGTCGTGACAGTACCCCCCCCCTCGACACCGGCCTCGGGGACGTCCCGGAGGGCGAGGCGCAGGGCGATCCGGGCGAAGACGGTGGAACTCCTGCAGCATTGAAAGGTCCAACATGTCCTAGACCGGAACCCAGCACCTCTCCTCCGGACACAGGGCACCACCCACTCCTCCGGCTGGTCCTGGCAATAGGACCGCAGAAACCTACCCACATCCTGGTTCACTCTCTCCACCTTCCCATTACTCTGGGGGTGAAACCCTGAAGTAAGGCTGATTGAGACCCCAGACGTTCCATGAACGCCTTCCAGACCCTAGACGTGAACTGGGGACCCCGATCAGACACTATATCCTCAGGCACCACGTAGTTCTGGAAGACGTGTGTAAACAAGGCCTCCACAGTCTGTAGGGCGGTAGGGAGACCGGGCAGAGGGAGGAGGCGACAGGACATAGAGAAACGATCCACAACGACCAGGATTGCGGTGTTACCCTGTGAGGGTGGAAGATCAGTCAGAAAATCCACCGACAGATGCAACCAAGGCTGCTGTGGAATGGGTAAGGGGTGTAGCTTACCTCTGGGCAGGTGCCTAGGAGCCTAACACTGTGCGCACACCGAGCAGGAGGAAACATAAACCCTCACGTCCTTAGCCAAGGTAGGCCACCAGTACCTCCCGCTCAAACAGCGCACTGTCCGACCGATCCCAGGATGACCAGAGGAGGGTGACGTGTGGGCCCAATAGATCAACCGGTCACGAACAGCAGACGGGACGTACAGACGCCCAGCGGGACACTGGACGGGAGCAGGCTCTGCACGTAACGCCTACTCAATGTCCGTGTCCAGCTCCCACACTACCGGCGCCACCAGGCAGGAGGCGGGGAGTATGGGAGTGGGATCCATGGGCCGCTCCTCTGTGTCATACAGCCGGGACAATGCATCTGCCTTCACGTTCTGGGAGCCTGGTCTGTAGGAAAGGGTAAACACAAAACGGGTGAAAAACATGGCCCACCTTGCCTGGCGAGGGTTCAGTCTCCTCGCTGCCCYGATGTACTCCAGATTGCGGRGGTCAGTCCAGATGAGAAAAGGGTGTRTAGCCCCCTCAAGCCAATGTCTCCARGCKTTCAAGGCCTTGACGACAGCCAACAGCTCCCGGTCCCCCATGTCATAGTTTCGCTCCGCCGGGCTGAGCTTCTTCGAGAAGAAGGCACAGGGGCGGAGCTGCGGTGGCATACCCGAGCGCTGAGAGAGCACAGCTCCTATCCCAGCCTCGGACGCGTCCACCTCCACTATGAACGCCAAAGAGGGATCCGGATGGGCCAGCACGGGAGCCGAGGTAAACAAGCCCTGTCCGCCTCAGCTGACCACTGCAGTCGCACCGGTCCCCCCTTCAGCAGTGAGGTAATGGTAGCCGCTACCTGACCAAAACCCTGCATTGTTGGGAAAGGGCTTGTAACTAAGCATTTCACTGTAAAGTCTACACCTGTTGTATTCGGTGCATGTGACAAATAAAATGTGATTTTATATTCTGAAGTGCGTGTAGTTTTCCATGCCTGTCAGATACTAACCCTGGTCAGTTTTAAGCAGCTCTCATGGTTTAGTCACTTCCCCACACCTCATACTCATCTGTGTCTGATGTAATCCATCCTACAGCTCTCAAACCCTCTAACTGACAGATAGACAGACTGCCAGACAAACAGACAATGGGCCAACAACTAACACTGGCAGCCTACTGCTGCAAAACCTCACATAGGCTATCACACCCCAAAACAGCCACAGAGGCTGCCCCCGAGAAACCACTGGGCAGTGATATGCCTACAGTGTTACAGAGTCTTCATGGGTTGAGTATTGGGAGGTCCACCATCATTCAATACCCGCTTTTAGATAACAACTGACAGAGCTTATTCTGGATTTTAGTAATGCAGCATGGAGTAAAAAAGCCACTATTGCCAAATTCCGTCAGTGGCTGTGAAATTAATTAGGCAGATGTGCTTATAAACTGTAGTATATCATCCCCTTTTTATGCAAAAAGCACTAAACCCCAAAACACCATGGTTATTTACATACACTGCCATCAATCATATCAGATGTTCTACCAGCTCCCTCTTTTTGGCGACATTAATATCTTTGTTTGACCAGTCACTTGCCTTATTCTACACTTTGTTGTGTTACAGCCTGATTTTCTTGTCCCCCATCTACACACGATACCCTATAACGACAAAGTGAAAACATGTTTTTAGAAATGTTTGCAAATGTAATGAAAATGAACTACAGAATGATCTCATTTACATACGGAAGTATTCACACCCATGTCAATACATGTTAGAATCACCGTTGGCAGCGATTACAGCTGTGAGTCTTTCTGGGTAAGTCTCTAAGAGCTTTGCACACCTAGATTGTACAATATTTGCATATTATTCTTTAAAAAATTCTTCAAGCTCTGTCGAGTTGGTTGTGGATCATTGCTAGACAGCCATTTTCAAGTCTTGCCATATATTTTCAAGACGATTTAAGTCAAAACTGTAACTAGACCACACCAGAAACATTCAATGTCGTCTAGGTAAGGAAATCCAGTGAATATTTGGCCTTGTGTTTTAGGTTATTGTCGTGCTAAAAGGTGAATTTGTCTCCAGGTGTCTGTTGGAGAACAGACTGAACCAGGTTTTCCTCTAGGACTTTGACAGTGCTTATTTCTATTTTGTTTATTTTTTATTCTTAACAAAAACCTAGTCCTTGCCAATGACAAGCATACCCATAACATGATCAAGTTTATTTTATATAGCCCTTCGTACATCAGCTAATATCTCGAAGTGCTGTACAGAAACCCAGCCTAAAACCCCAAACAGCAAGCAATGCAGGTGTAGAAGCACGGTGATGCAGCCACCCCCATGTCTGAGGAAAGACTGGATCCGTCACTGAAGATGCTTTTAACTCAGACTTAACCAACAGCTATGGCAACTCTGAACACCTCTATCCCCTGGCTCAAAAGAGAGAGCCACAGCAACCCCACAAAACAATCAAATGATTGAAATGAAATGACAGGTATCGAATCAGATTGTATGTGTTCTGATCCCTGGCATCTGCTCTGTTCTATTCCCTCTGTTTGGGAGCTTTGATTAGGAATGGGCAGGTAACGAAAGCCTGGACCAAAGACTAAACCCTCCCAGTGATTTACATCTCACCTCTCTTTCCTCATACACAATCACACACCAGTCTGCCTGTCTGTCTTTCTGTCCTCCTCCTATGAGCTACAGCTTCTGCTCCTGGCTGCTACTCTATATCATGCACGGAAGGGGACACATACATTCTAACACAGATAGAGCCACAGCCACACACAGGTACACACACACACACAAGTGATTATTAGGATAAAATTACATCACATCAGACTGGGGGAGGGGGGCAATCAGGGCCCATTACTTCTCCCAGTCCTCCCCTCTCTCTCTGTAGCTCTCCTGAATGGCTTTCAATGTCAGAGTTGCTCTGTGCATATCTCGGCTGATTGCCTATGCCCCCTCCCAGTCTTACTGTACAGTACAGAGCCCATACTGAAGCCACATCTCAAGGCCCTGGGCTGAGAGACACTGCACGGAGGATAATATCCAGGTGTGCTGCCTCTCAGGGCCCTCTCCAGGCAGGCAGGTAGGGCAAGAGTTACAACATAGAGCTAGAGGAAATGAGAGAGAAAGATGGAGAGAGACAGACAGAGAGAGAGGATTGAGACTGACTCCTCACCTCACCAGAGACTCAGACGATGCATCAAGCAGTGGAATGAATGTCTTCAATTTGCATCTGCCATTTAGATTGACACAGATGTAACTCTACAGCAATCAACAACCTTAAATAATTAGATTTATTAACATTGATGGAGAAAAAGATGGGAAACTATGGTAGACCCTTTCATAATTATACAAAATGTATTTATTCATGCCATAAGACATGTTTTAATGTATTGATGTTTTAATGACCTGCATCATCAGACAACAGATTAGATCTGAAGGCCCTCCGCACCGTCTTTCATGAGAGGTTATCTCTCTCTGTGTCTGTGTCTGTCTCTCTCCCTCTCTCCCTCCATCCCTACCTGTGTTGTTGTGACTGGTTTGAATCAGAACAGACTACTTTCAAAGTCTAGACCATTCAGACACAGGATAAAGAAATAAGAGGGTAGAAACAGTTCATGATAACTGTCAGATTGATTGAAGGGTTGATGGGATGAATCAGGAGACTCACTATTCAATGTCAAGACCATTTGTTCGTAAAGAAGAAATAAACATCAGGCTAGAAATTATAATAAATCTCAGAAATTGAAATAATTGAATGTCTCTAAACAAGATGTTCATTATCATTGGCAGATAGATTTAAAGAACTTAGATTGAACTCAATTAAAGAGCTTTCCTTTGTACTGCACACCACTTGATGAGTCAACTGTTTCAGTCTTTCAGAGGAATACTGACAACATTGTGAAAGCTTACTTTATGGCATGATTCCAACACTAGTATGACGCTTTTAGGATTTACGTTACAGTTCAGGTAAAGTGGAACCACAGGTTTACTGGAATACCAAAGTCATTCATTTGGATGCAAACAAAAAACAGGGGAGAGGGGATATGTGAAGCAACAAGGTGCTTTGAAGAAGCATGTCAAAAACACAGTTCCCCCTCCTTCCTCCACTTTTTGAGAAGCCCCATACTGAGAATAGACATATAGTACCACAGCTCTGTGACATTCAAATAACACTACGTCATTATGATCAAAACAAGACATTTAACATGCTGCTCCACAAGTACTCCACCAAAATAATACACACCAACACAGCGACATGAATCAAATTAAAAGGAGATTATGAATTGTTTAATTAAAAACATATATATTCTCAGGAGAAAAAAATATTGTTGTCCTAAAAACATGCTGCAGATTTACCTGAAACTCCAGCATAGCACTCTGTCATACTTGAAAACTGTACGACTCTGAGATCAATACTTCAAATCTTTATTATGTGAGCTGACCTTACTGTCAGTGGTTGAACTAATCTCTAACCATACTCAACAACAAAAAAATCTAGCAATATTGCCAAACCCGCTCAGAAATCTTTATAAATGAGCATGCAATAGACTTCAGTTCCCTGTGACTCGGTGGCCATTCAGTAGGGAGAACAAGGGAACACAAGAGTCAGAGCAGTGAATGTGGCATTACATTAGATTTTTGATTTGATTTATTAGGATACCCATTAGCCGACGCCAATGGCGACAGCTAGTCTTACTGGGGTCTGACACATAATGAAAAATACATTACAGACAAAAGACTTTACAATTTACATACATTTAAAAACATTAACATGTAGTGTGTGTGTGTGCATCTATCAGTTACACATACAGTTGAAGTCGGAAGTTTACATACACTTAGGTTGGAGTCATTAAAACTCGTTTTTCAACCACTCCACAAATGTCTTGTTAACCATGTATAGTTTTGGCAAGTCGGTTAGGGCATCTTGTTTACAGACAGATTACAGACAGATTATTTCACTTATAATTCACTGCTTCACAATTCCAGTGGGTAAGAAGTTTACATACACTAAGTTGACTGTGCCTTTAAACAATGTATCTGTATAGTGGAAAAACAGACTGTCTGAGCAAGGCGTAGTTTAGGATTTGAACTTGTATGTGTGTGCCGAAGAAAAAAAACGAGAACAGTTAAACTGTGTTTGGACCGACCTGGCTAGGCCTCTGAGGAACTTATGATAGCATAGGGAGTACTTCTCAAGGTTTCCCTATGACTCCGCAATGACTCAAGGTAGTTGAGGCCATTACCAAAAGAAACTACCCCGTATCGAAATAGTCTGGGACTATTAGAGGAATATGGGAAGTAGTCAGGGACTAGTGAAAATATATGGGAAGTAGTCTGGGACTATTCAAAATATATGGGAAAACATCTGGGACTATTAGAGGAATATGGGAAGTAGTCTGGGACTATTAGAGGACTATGGGAAGTAGTCTGGGACTAGTAAAAATATATGGGAAGTAGTCTGGGACTATTAAATATATATGAGAATAAGAACACACACATAGATTGTAAGATTTAAGTATAAAAACAGTAAAAGCACACACATAGATTGTGAGAATAAGCAAAATAACAAGGAAAGTAATTGAATAATATGGGTGGTAAATCCTCAAAGTAGGTCCCGAAATTAACCGGGGATGAGAGGTAAATCTAATGCTCAAAATGAGGAAATAAGTACGAATTTGAGAGACGTAGATGTAGATCTAGATGTAGAAAAATTTGAATTAATGATAAAGTGGATACATAAGACGTGTGTAGATAGTCAAGGGAAACAGCAGGTCGAGGGTTAGATACCTGGCTGTCTGAAGCCCGGAAAAGAAGGTAAGAAGGCAAGTGTAGAGAAAGGGTGAGAGAAAGTTACAAGAAGGATATCAGCAGGGGAAAATGATGTGCGTGTGAGACCTAATAACTTATCAAAAATCACAATAGTAACTATTCCTAAATTCTGAGTAGGAGATAGAGAGAGTGAAAAAAGTCAAGAGAGGAAAGGAAGAGAGAGAGTAAGGAGAATCATCACCGGAGAAATGCCTGGACCTTTAAGTTAGGTCTATTTTCTGGGAATTGTCTCGGTAGTACATGCCTGATTTTACGACTACAGGCAAATATAAATAGGGTTATTTGCGTGGAGTCTCTGTCATTTCAATAGTGTCGGTAGTCCAGCGGTAGAATTCTTGCCTACCACGTGGGAGACATGGGTTCGTATCCCAGCCTATGCACCAATAGACAAAAAATTGGGTTTCTGATTGTAATTCAACTATTGATATCTTTTGCCTGGAAAGATACGGTTGTTAGTGTTTGTTTAAGATATAAACTGAATGTTTTAATAGCTTGTTAATGTTAACTTCTCTAGGATAGGGGGCAGCATTTTCACGTTTGGATGAAAAGCGTGCCCAGAGTAAACTGGGACTACTCAGTCCCAGATGCTAATATATGCATATTATTATTAGTATTGGATAGAAAACACTCGGAAGTTTCTAAAACTGTTTGAATCATGTCTGTGACTATAACATTTGGCAGGCAAAACCCAGAGGACAAACCATTCAGATTTTTTTGTTGTTTTGAGGTCACTCTTTTCAATAAATTTTCATTGGGAATCCAGATTTCTAAGGGACCTTCCTGCAGTTCCTATCGCTTCCACTGCATGTCAACAGTCTTTAGAAATTGGTTGAGGTTTTTACTTTAAGAAATGAAGGGGTAGCCATGTTCAGAATGAGGCTCCAGTGAAGTGTACTGTTTGTTAGAGGCGCGTGACCAGAAAGCATGCTACAAATAGTTTTCCTCCGGTATTGAACACAGATCATCCCGTCTTCAATTTTATCGATTATTTACGTAAAAAAATACCTAAAGTTGTATTACAGAAGTAGTTTGAAATGTTTGGACAAAGCTTACAGGTAACTTTTGAGATATTTTGTAGTCACGTTGTGCAAGTTGGAACCGGTGTTTTACTGGATCAAACGCGCAAAATAAATTGACATTTTGGATATATATCGACGGAATTAATCGAACAAAAGGACCATTTGTGATGTTTATGGGACATATTGGAGTGCCAACAGAAGAAGCTCGTCAAAGGTAAGGCATGAATTATATCTTTATTTATGCGTTTTGTGTCGCGCCGGGAGGGTTGAAATATGATGGTCTGTGATTGTTAGCTGGAGTGCTATCCTCAGATAATAGCATTGTTTGCTTTCGCCATAAAGCATTTTTGAAATCTGGCACGTTGGCTGGATTCACAACAAGTGTAGCTTTAATTTGGTATATTGCATGTGTGATTTCATGAAAGTAAAATTTTTATAGTAATTTATTTGAATTTGGCGCTCTGCATTTTCACTGGATGTTGGCCAGGTGGGACGCTACCATCCCACATATCCCAGAGAGGTTAAACAGCTTGGAAAATTCCAGAAAATTATGTCATGGCTTTAGAGGCTTCTGCTAGGCTAATTGACATCATTTGAGTCAATTGGAGGTGTACCTGTGGATGTATTTCAAGGCCTAGCTTCAAACGCAGTGCCTCTTGCTTGACATCATGGGAAAATCTAAAGAAATCAGCCAAGACCTCTGAAAAGAAATTGTAGACCTCCACAAGTCTGGTTCATCCTTGGGAGCAATTTCCAAATGCCTGAAGGTATCACGCTCATCTGTACAAACAATAGTATGCAAGAATAAACACCATGGGACCACACATTCGTCATACCGCTCAGGAAGGAGATGCGTTCTCTCTCCTAGAGATGAACGTACTTTGGTGCGAAAAGTGCAAATCTATCCCAGAACAACAGCAAAGGACCTTGTGAAGATGCTGGAGGAAACAGGTACAAAAGTATCTACAGTATATCCACAGTAAAACGAGTCCTATATTGACATAACCTGAAATGCCGCTCAGCAAGGAAGAAGTGTCACGCCCTGGCCTTAGTATTCTTTGTTTTATTTATTATTTTAGTTAGGTCAGGGTGTGACATGGGGAGTGTATGTGTTTTTGTAGTGTCTAGGGTGGTTGTAAGGTTTAGGGGGTTTATTAGAGTAGTTYGGTTTATGTTTAGTATAGGTATCTAGCTGTGTCTATGGTMGTGTGTAGTTGTCTAGGGAAGTCTATGGTTGCCTGAATGGGTTCTCAATTAGAGACAGCTGGTTYTTGTTGTCTCTGATTGGGAGCCATATTTAAGGTAACCATAGGCTTTAGCTGTTTGTGGGGTATTGTCTATGTTTAACGTAAGTAGCTTGTGTGTGCACTTTCGTTTGTAGCTTCACGATCGTTTGTTGTTTTGTTTAATTTGTATTAAGTGTTTCGTTTCGTGTTCATCTTCGTCATTAAAATTAAAGAGAAGATGTATTCATATCCCGCTGCGCCTTGGTCCGTCTCTCCACACGATCGTGACAGAATACCCCACCAACATCGGATCAAGCAGCGGAAAACAAAGCAACAGCAGCGATGTCAAGACTCCTGGACGTGGGAGGAAATCCTAGACGGGAGAGGACCCTGGTCACAGCCAGGGGAATATCACTGCCCCAAGGCAGAGATGGAGGCAGCACGGAGACACGGTAGGAAGCCCAAGAGACAGCACAAAAAATTTCTTGGAGGGGGGCACTTGGAGCAGTCGGCGAAGTTGAGGGGTGAGTCTGAGATGGTCGAGGAGTTATTGGACAGATTGGAGGAGAGTGAACGAAGGGGAGATTATGAGACATTCGAGGAGTTGTTGACGAAATTGGAGGAGAGTGAAGAGAGAGAGCTGTTGGTTTGGCAGAGTATGCATGGCATTCTCCCTGAGGAGCGTGTTAGCTGTCCGATGCCACCTGTGTCAGTTCCTCGTACTCAGCCTGAAACTTGTGTTAAAGTTCCGGAAGATTTGATGCCGGCTATACACACCAGGTCTCCAGTACACCTTCACAACCCGGTGTGTCCTGTTCCTACCTTTTGCACTCATCCTGAGATGCATGTCCCCAGCCCGGTACCACCAGTTCCGGCACCAAGCACTAGGTCTAATGTGCGTCTCCAGAGTCCTGTACGTCCTGTTACTGCTCCTCGCACTAGCCCTGTGGTGTGTGTTCCCAGCCCAGTACCACCAGTGCCTACACTACGCACCAGGCTTCCAGGGCGTCTCCAGAGCCCTGTTCCTCCTCCACGCACTCTCCCTGTGGTGCGTGTCTCCAGCCCAGTGCCTCCAGTCCCGGTACCACGCACCAAGCCTCCAGTGCGTCTCCAGAGCCCAATTCCTCCTCCACGCACTCTTCCTGTGGTGTGTGTCTCCGGCCCGGTGCCTCCAGTTCCGGCACCACGCACTAAGCTACCTGTGCGTCTCCAGAGCCCTGTACGCACTGTTCTTTCTCCCCGCACTCGCCCTGAGGTGCGTGCCCTCAGCCCGGTACCTCCAGTTCCGGTACCACGCACCAGGCCTATAGTGCGCATCGAGAGTCCAGTGTGCCCTGTTGTTGTTCCCCACACTAGCCTAAAGGTGCGTGTTCTTAGCCCGGTACCTCCAGTTCCGGCGCCACGCACCAGGCCTATAGTGCGTCTCAGCCGGCTAGAGTCTGCCGTCTGCCCAACGGCGCCTGAACTGCRCGTCTGCCAAGCGGCGCCTGAACTGCCCGTCTGCCAAGCGGCGTCTGAACTGCCCGTCTGCCCAACGGCGCCTGAACTGCCCGTCTGCCCAACGCTGTCTGAACTGTCCGTCTGCCAAGCGCCGCATGAATTGCCTGTCTGTATTGAGCCTTCAAAGCCGCCCGTCTGCCATGAGCCTGCAAAGCCGCCCGTCTGCCATGAGCCTACAGAGCCGTCTGCCAGACAGGAGCCGCTAGAGCCGTCTGCCAGACAGGAGCCGCTAGAGCCTTCCGCCAGAACGGATCGGCCAGAGCCTTCCGCCAGACCGGACCGGCCAGAGCCTTCCGCCAGACCGGATCGGCCAGAAGCCTTCCGCCAGACCGGATACGACCAGAGCCTTCCGCCAGACCGGATCGCCAGAGCCTTCGCCAGACCGGACTGCCAGAGCCTTCCGCCAGAACGGACCGGCCAGAGCCATCCGTCTCCCCACGCCATCTGAGCCATCCGTCTCTCCAGCGCCATCTGAGCCATCCGTCTCTCAGCGCCATCTGAGCCATCCGTCTCCCCAGCGCCATCTGAGCCATCCGTTCGCCCAGTGCCGTCTGAGCCATCCGTCTGTCCCGAGCCATTAGAGCCGCCGCCTGTCCCGAGCCGTCAGAGCCGATAGTCAGTCAGGAGCCGCTAGAGCCATTCGTCAGACAGGATCCGCCAGAGCCGCCAACCAGACAGGATCTGCCAGAGCCGCCAACCAGACAGGATCTGCCAGAACCGCCAGCCAGCCATGAGCAGCCAGATCCGTCAGCCAGCCATGAGCACCAGATCCGTCAGCCAGCCATGAGCAGCCAGATCCGTCAGCCAGCCATGAGCAGCCAGATCCGTCAGCCAGCCATGAGCAGCCAGATCCTCAGCCAGCCAGCAGCCAGATCCGTCGCAGCAGCAGCCATCCGTCAGCCAGCCATGAGCAGCCAGATCCGTCAGCAGCCATGAGCAGCCAGATCGTCAGCCAGCCACTGAGCCGTCCAGCCAGGATCCGCCAGAGCCGCCAGCCAGGATCCGTCCCTCAAGTCGGAGCCTTTGCCGTTCCCTCAGTCCCGAGCTGCCCCATTCCTGGTGCTGCCCCTTATCCTGGTGCTGCCCCTTATCTGGTGCTGTCCTTATCCTGGTCTGCCCCATCCCGGTGCTGCCCCTTAGTCCCGTGCTGCCCTTAGTCCGGTGCTGCCCCTTAGTCCGGTGCTGCCCCTTAGTCCGGGTGCTGCCCCTTAATCCAGTGGGGTTAATTGTGAGGGTGGCATTTGGAGGAGCTACGAAGCGGGTAGTGACTATGGTGGGGTGGGACCACGACCGTGCCGAGCCGCCCCGTGGAAGAAAGCCCACCCAGACCCTCCCTAGACTATTGTCTGGTGCGCCCGAGTTCGCACCTTAAGGGGGGGTTATGTCACGCCCTGGCCTTAGTATTCTTTGTTTATTTATTATTTTAGTTAGTCAGGGTGTGACATGGGAGTGTATGTGTTTTTGTAGTGTCTAGGGTGGTTGTAAGGTTTAGGGGGTTTATTAGAGTAGTTGGGTTTTATGTTTATATAGGTATTAGCTGTGTCTATGGTGGTGTGTAGTTGTCTAGGAAGTCTATGGTTGCCTGAATGGGTTCTCAATTAGAGACAGCTGGTTATTGTTGTCTCTGATTGGAGCCATATTTAGGTAACCATAGGCTTTAGCTGTTTGTGGGTATTGTCTATGTTGAACGTGTAGCCTGTGTGTGTGCCACTTCGTTTTAGCTTCACGTCGTTTGTTGTTGTTTAGTTTGTATTAAGTGTTTCGTTTCGTGTTCATCTTCGTCTTAAAATAAAGAGAAGATGTATTCATATCCCGCTGCGCCTTGGTCCGTCTCTCCACACGATCGTGACAAAGAAGCCATCTGCAAATCGCCATAAAAGCCAGACTATGGTTTGCAACTGCCATGGTAACAAAGATCGTACTTTTTGAGAAATGTCCTCTGGTCTGATGAAACAAAAATAGACTGTTTGGCCATAATGACCATCATTATGTTTGGGAAAAAGTGGTGATGCTTGCAAGCCGAAGAACACCATCCCAACCGTGGAAGCACGGGGGTGGAGTAATCATGTTCGTGGGTGTGCTTTGGCTGAGAGGGTCTGG
>NC_036842.1:62934873-62986103 GCF_002910315.2 Salvelinus sp. IW2-2015
GTTTCGTTTCGTGTTCATCTTCGTCATTAAAATTAAAGAGAAGATGTATTCATATCCCGCTGCGCCTTGGTCCGTCTCTCCACACGATCGTGACAAGAAGCCACTGCTGCAAATCCGCCATAAAAAAGCCAGACTATGGTTTGCAACTGCACATGGTAACAAAGATCGTACTTTTTGGAGAAATGTCCTCTGGTCTGATGAAACAAAAATAGACTGTTTGGCCATAATGACCATCATTATGTTTGGAAGAAAAAGTGGGATGCTTGCAAGCCGAAGAACACCATCCCAACCGTGAAGCACGGGGGTGGCAGCATCATGTTGTGGGGGTGCTTTGCTGCAGGAGGGTCTGGTGCACTTCACAAAATAGATGACGTCATGAGGATGGCAAATTATGTGGATATATTGAAGCAACATCTCAAGACATCAGTCAGGAAGTTAAAGCTTGGTAGCAAATGGGTCTGCCAAATGGACAATGACACCAAGCATACTTCCAAAGTTGTGGCAAAATGGCTTAATAGCTTAAGGACAACAAAGTCAAGGCCCTCAATCCTGCCCTCAACCCTATAGAAAATGTGTGGGAAGAACTGAAAAAGTGTGTGCGACCAAGGAGGCCTACAAACCTGACTCAGTTACACCAGCTCTGTCACGAGGAATGGGCCAAAATTCACACCTTTTTGTTGGAAGCTTGTGGAAGGCTACCTGAAACGTTTGACCAAAGTTAAACAGTTTAAAGGCAATGCTACCACATACTAATTGAATGAATGCAAACTTCTGACCCACTGGGAATGTGATGAAAGAAATAAAAGCTGAAATAAATCCTTCTCTCTACTATTATTCTGACATTTCACATTTTTTAAATAAAGTGGTGATCCTAACTGACCTAAGACAGGGAATTTTTACTAGGATTAAATGTCAGGAATTGTGAAAAACTGAGTTTAAATGTATTTGGCTAAGGTGTATGTAAACTTCCGACTTCAACTGTACATATTATTATATACACACAACAAGTAGGGCACATTTGTTTTTGAAACCAGGTTTGCTGTTCACTTGCACTATATAAGTTCCATGCACTCATGTGTCACGTGTGCTCCATCTCCGGCCGCTAGCTCACCAGGCTGCTCGTTATGGCGCACACCTGTCACCATCGTTACGTGCATCAGACTCACCTGGACTCCATCACTTCCCTGATTACCTTCCCTACATATGTCACTCCCTTTGTTTCCTTCCCCAGGCGTTATTGTTTCTGTTCCTGTCACATGTCTGTGCGTTGTCCGTGTTTCTTATTATGTATTATGTTGTGTTTATTTATTAAAACACTCACTCCCTGAACTTGCTTCCCAACTCTCAGCGCACATCGTTACATCATGGCTCTGTATAATAGTGTAAGTTTCCTTGAATTTGTTCTCGACCTGTGGACTGTGAAAAGAGATATTGGCATGCATATTATTAATATTACTCTCTGATTACAATGAAGAGCAAGATGTGCCGCTCTGTTCTGGGCCAGCTGCAGCTTAACTAGGTCTTTCTTTGAAGCACTTGACCATATGATTGGATAAGATAAAACTAGAGCCTGCAGGACTTGCTTTGTGGAGTGTGGTTTATTACGGACGGACCTCTCTCCATCTTTACAACCATTGAACCTATATGTTTTGACCATGTTTACAACTGTAATTTAACTAAGTAATTTATTCTCCTCAACGTGTTCAACAGCCACACCATTCATTATCAGACTCAGCTGAGGTCTAGAACTTAGGGAATGAATTGTACCAAATACAATGCTCTTAGTTTTAGATGTTCAGGACCAGTTTATTACTGGCCACCCATTCCAAAACAGACTGCAACTCTTAGTTAAGGGTTTCAGTAACAACGTTAGCAGTGGTTGCTGATGCGTATCTGGTTGAATCGTCAGTATACATGGACACACATGCTTTGTTTAATGCCAGTGGCAGGTCATTGGTAAAAATAAAAAAAGATTAGAGGGCACAGAGAGCTGCCATGCTGTACACCACACTTTACATGTTTGACATTAGAGAAGCTTCCATTAAAGAAAACTCTCTGAGTTCTATTAGATAGCTCTGAGTCCACGACATGGCAGAGGTTGAAAAGCCATAACACATACACTACCGTTCAAAAGTTTGGGGTCACTTACAAATAGTCCTTGTTTTTGAAAGAAAAGCACATTTTTGGTCCATTAAAAAAAAATCTAATTGATCAGAAATACAGTGTAGACATTGTTAATGTTGTAAATGACTATTGTAGCTGGAAACGGCACATTTTTATGGAATATCTACATAGGCGTACAGAGGCCCATTATCAGCAACCATCACTCCTGGGTTCCAATGGCACGTTGTGTTAGCTAATCCAAGTTTATCATTTCAAAAGGCTAATTGATCATTAGAAAACCATTTTGCAATTATGCTAGCACAGCTGAAAACTGTTGTTCTCATTAAATAACCAATACAACTGGCCTTTAGAGTAGTTGAGTATCTGGAGCATCCGCATTTGTGGGTTCGATTACAGGCTCAAAATGGCCATAAACAAAGACCTTTCTTCTGAAACTCGTCAGTCTATTCTTGTTCTGAGAAATTAAGGCTATTCCATGCGAGAAATTGCTAAGAAACTGAAGATCTCGTACAACGCTGTGTACTATTATTTCTAATCAATTTAATGTTATTTTAACGGATAGAAGATGTGTTTTTCTTTCAAAAACAAAGACATTTCGATGTGACACCAAACTTTTAAACAGTAGTGTACGTTTTGTCAACAACAGGTTATGGTCAATAACATTAAAGGCTGGACTGGAATCTAACAGTAAAGCTTCAACAATCTTTTATTATCAATTTCTTTTAACCAATCATTAGACATTTGTGTCAGTGCAGTACATGCTGTACCCTTCTCTATAAGCATCTGGTGTTCATTTGTTTACAGAGAAATAATATTGTACTTGGTCAAACAACATTTTTACCAACAGTTTGCTAAGAGCTGGCAGCAAGCTGCTGTTAGAACCAGTAAAGGCCACTTTACCACTCGTGTAGCGGAATTACTTTGGCTTCCCTCCAGGCCTGAGGACAAAGACTTTCCTCTAGGCTCAGATTGAAGATATGACAGATAGGAGTGCCTATAGAGTCAGCTACCATCCTCAGTAGCTTTCCATCTAAGGTTTCAATGCCAGGAGGTTTGTCATTATAGAACAATAACAGCATTTTTTCCACCTCTCCCACACTAACTTTACAAAATTCACACACTAACTTCACTAAATTTGGTTTGATGATTGACATGACAGAAGAGGGTTCGCAGACTGTGTGTGTGTCTGCATGATAGTGCATGCATGTGTGACATGACACGAGGGTTCACAGACTGTATGTGTGTGTGTGTGTGTCTGTGTGTGAGTGTGTGTGTGTGCATGCGTCACTGTGCATGCTTGTGTTTGTGACCCAGAGAATGACGCCCGAGGAGATGGCTCCTAACCAATTGTGCTGCTGTGTGTTTTTTCGTGTAATTTGTAACTTATTTTGAACATAATGTTTCTGTCACCGTCTCTAATGACCGAAAATATATTCTGGATATCAGGACGGCGATTACTCACCTCATACTGGACAAAGATTATTTATTTAACGAGTCAGATGCGATTGATTTACTTCAGACACAAGACAAGGCCCAAATCCCCGTCATTCGCATGAAGAAGAGACAGAGATATCGGGGACGTAGATCGGGTTGCCTTGCCTCTACCATCAGTCCTATTAGCCAACGTGCAATCATTGGATAATAAAATGGATGAGCTCCGATCAAGACTATCCTACCAACGGGACATTTAAAAACTGTAATATCTTATGTTTCACCAAGTCGTGGCTGAATGACGACATTGATAACATACAGCTGGCTGGGTTTTCGGTCCATCGGCAAGATAGAACAGCTGCCTCTGGTAAGACAAGGGGTGGCGGTCCGTGTCTATTTGTAAGTAACAGCTGGTGCACAAAATATAATATTAAGGACGTCTCAAGGTTTTTCTCGCCTCGGGTAGAGTATCTCATGATAAGCTGTTAACCACACTATTTACCAAGATAGTTTATCTACATTTTTCATAGCGTACAAAGCTCTCCCTCACTCTCCATTTGGCCAATCTGACCATAACTCTATCCTCCTCATTCCTGCTTACAAGCAAAAACTAAAGCAGGTACTACCAGTGACTTGCTCAATACATACGTGGTGAGATGACGCAGATGCTAAGCTACAGGACTGCTAGCACAGACTGGAAAATGTTCTGGGATTCTTCCAATGGCATTGAGCAGTACACCACATCAGTCACTGGCTTCATCAATAAGTGCATTGATGATGTCGTCCCCAGAGTGACCGTGCGTACATACCCTAACCAGAAGCTATGGATTACAGGCAACATCCTCACTGAGCTAAAGGGTAGAGCTGACGCTTTCAAGGAGCGAGACTCTAACCGAGACACTTATAAGAAATCCCGCAATGCCCTCTGACAAACCATCAAACAGAAAAAGCGTCAATACAGGATAAAGATTGAATCGTACTACTGAAGTTTAATTTGATTTTTTAATTGAGGTAATATGTAAATGTTGGTAGAGTTAAAGTGACTATGCGTAGATAATAAACAGAGAGTAGCAGCAGCGTAAATGACGAGTTGGGGGACAATGCAAATAGTCTGGGAGGCCATTTGATAGCTGTTGAGGAGTCTTATGGCTTGGGGGTAGAAGCTGTTAAGAAGCTGTTTTGGACCTAGACTTGGCGCTCCGGTACCGCTTGCCATGCAGTAGCAGAGAGAACAGTCTATGACTAGGGTGGCTGGAGTCTTTGACCATTTTTAAAGCCTTCCTCTGACACCGCCTGGTATAGAGGTCCTGAATGGCAGGAAGCCTGGCCCCATTGATGTCCTGGGCCATATGCACTACCATCTGAAGTGCCTTGCGGTCGGAGTTCGAGCAGTTGCCATACCAGGCAGTGATACAACCAGTCAGGATGCTCTCAATGGTGCATCTGTAGAACTTTTTGAGGATCTGAGGACCCATGCCAAATCGTTTCAGTCTTTTCAGAGGGGGAATAGGTTGTGCTCTCTTCACATCTGTCTTGGTGTGTTTGGACCATGATAGTGTGTTGGTGATGTGGACACAAAAAATCTCTCAACCTGCTCTACTACAGCCCCGTCGATGAGAATGGGGGCATGCTGGGTCCTCCTTTTCCTGTAGTCCACAGCCATCTTGCTTGTCTTGATCACGTTGAGGGAGAGGTTGTTATCCTGGCACCCCACTGCCAGGTCTCTGACTTCCACCCTAAAGGCTGTCTCATCGTTGTTGGTGATCAGACCTACCGCTGTTGTGTCGTGGGCAAACTTAAGGTGTTGGAGTCGTGAATGGACATGCAGTCATGAGTGAACAGGGAGTACAGGAGGGGACTGAGCACACACCCTTGAGGGGCCCCCATGTTGAGGATCAGCATGGCAGATGTGTTGTTACCTACCCTTACCACCTGGGGGCGGCCCGTCAGGAAGTCCAGGATCCAGTTGCAGAGGGAGGTGTTTAGTCCCAGGGTCCTTAGCTTAGTGATGAGCTTTGAGGGCACTATAGTGTTTAATGCTGAACTGTAGTCAATGAATAGCATTCTCACATAGGTGTTCCTTTTGTCCAGGTGGGAAAGGGCAGTGTGGAGTGCAATAGAGATTGCATCCACTGTGGATCTGTTGGGGCGGTATGCAAATTGGAGTGGGTCTAGAGTTTCTGGGATAATGGTGTTGATGTGAGCCATGACCAGCCTTTCAAAGCACTTCATGGCTACAGATGTGAGTGCTACGGGTCGGTAGTCATTTAGGCAGGTTACCTTAGTGTTCTTGGGCACAGGCACTATGGTGGTCTGCTTGAAGCATGTTGGTATTACAGACTCAGTCAGGGACAGGTTGAAAATGTCAGTGAAGACACTTGCCAGTTGGTCAGCGCATGCTCAGAGTACATGTCCTGGTAATCCATCTGGCCCTGCGGCCTTGTGAATGTTGACCTGTTTAAAAGTCTTACTCACATCGGCTATGGAAAGCGTGATCACATGCATGTTGCAGTGTTGCTTACATCGAAGCGAGCATAGAAGTAATTTAGCTCATCTTGTTGGCTCGTGTCACTGGGCAGCTCTCGGCTGTGCTTCCCTTTGTAGTCTGTAATAATTTGCAAGCCCTACAACATCCGACGAGCGTCAGAGCCGGTGTAGTATGATTCAATCTTAGTTCTGTATTGATGCTTTGCGTGTTTGATGGTTCGTCGAAGGGCATAGCGGAATTTGGGTTAGAGTCCCGCTCCGAGAAAGTGGCAGCTCACCCTTTAGCTCAGTGCGGATGTTGCCATAATCTATGGCTTCTGGATAGGGTGTGTACGTACAGTCACTGTGGGAACGACGTCATCGATGCACTTATTGATGAAGCCGGTGACTGATGTGGTGTACCCCTCAATGCCATTGTAAGAATCCCGGAACATATTCCAGTCTGTGCTAACAAAACAGTCCTGTAGCTTAGCGTCTGTGTCATCTGACTACATCTTTATTGACCGAGTCACTGGTGCTTCCTGCTTTAGGTTTTACTTGTAAACAGGAATTACCTTAACTAATCTGTGCCCTTGCACATTGACGCTGTAGTGGTACTCCCTGTAAATAGCCTTGCTACTGTTATTTTATTGTTGCTCTTTAATTATTTGCTATTTTTCTCTTTTCTTCTTTTTAATTTATGTTTTACTTCAGTTGATTTTAGTAAATACTTAACACTTATTTTTAACTGCATTGTTGGTTAAGGGCTTGTAAGTAAACATTTCACTGTAAGATCTACACCTGTTGTATTCGGCGTATGTGACAAATACAATTTGATTTGATACGTGTCAGTCTCGTATAAGCGCTCTCAAACTCTGAGCCTGCTGGGCTGCAGTGATGTGGAAAGGGAGGCTGCTGGTACAGAACTAACAACATCTGTAACTGACATCTGTCTCAAATATCTGACATCTCTGTATCATCTTACTGAGCCGCTGCACTCAGACACAACTACTGTACTATACCAGCAGGCTCTGGCATTAGTTATAGAGTGTCCTTACATCAGTGGAGGCTTCTGAGTGGCGGACAGCGCATAATAATGGCTGGAACGAAGCGAATGGAATGGCATAAAACACATGGAAACCATGTGTTTCATACCATACAAATGATTCTGCTCCAGCCATTACCACGAGCCTATTCTCCCAAATGAAGGCGCCACCAACGTACTGTGCCTTACATGTAGCTACTGTACAGAATGTTGGACCAGTGAACTGTCAAGGGCATTGAGTGAAAAGGGGTGTTTTCAAATCTCAGGTGTTTTCAAGTGTGTTCAGCTGCACAGGAACAGGCCAGAGCTACTCTGTGATCGGCTGTTCTGTTCTTAGTAGACTCACTAAGGCAATCCTGCCATTAGCTGCTCTAAATCAAGACAAGGTAAAACGTGGGCCCTGTGAAGAGACACGTCTATTAATTATTCTGGGAAACTCACTCTAATTCTTGAACACCAGAGCAGTGAATGAAACTGAAAACCTATTAGCCGCTATTCGTCCGAGCAGCTCAAAGAACAGGAAGCAATCAATACAGGGCAGATATGTGGCAGGGAGATGGGAGCGTGTGACAGGGAAGCAGTGAGAGGAGTAAAATGAAATGAACCACAGAGACAAGATGTGTGTGGAAGAGAGAGAGAGAGAGAGATAGGAGATGGACAGCAGACAAATAAGGAAGTAAGAGAGTAGCAGGGCAAATGGCAGGTTGAGCTAAGAATAGTACAGTAGGGCAGTGTTGTGTTCGAGACCACCTAAAGCGAGACAGATTCAGGACCAAGACCGGAGCAAATCAAGTCCGAGTCAAGACCGAGACCAGGAGGGGGACAAGGGGTTCGAGGCCGAGTCACGTCTGAGACCAGAAAAATGCAATTCAAGACCAAGATTGTTATTTTGTCAAATCACCACCATAATAACACTTCAAAATGTCCAGTATTTCTGTGTTCATATTTCAGATCAACATATGTATTCTTTAGATGCATGCTGAGGGAAAACAAATTATTACTAACCCAAACACAGTGGGGAACAATGGGCCTTCTATGCCTTCAGAGAAGGGCTAAGGATTTATGGATTTACAAATGCCCAGAGCGCACTCTGGCATTCCAGATTGAATTTACAAACACACCCGAAATCTTAATGTCTAGCTAGTCATTTGTTATGCTAACAATCTAGCAAGAGGTTGCAATGCAACAACATCAACTTCCGGAAGACAGGCGAATCGCTAGTACGCTCAACTGAAACGATACCATTCGTTTACAGTATACTAAAATTAACTAATAGTATATCAACAGTCAAGCATATACTCATTAAGTATGTAGTATACAGTATGTTAGTATGGGTATTCAAACACAGCTATGGTCATTTTCACGTTTTCATAAAGGGCAGCTAAGACAACCGAAGCCAAGGACAAATCGCCTTAAATCTACAGTTTCATATGGAGCCATAGCTGAATGGAACTCTTTACCAATCCATATTTCTCAGGCAAAAAGTAAATCTAATGTGATAGACCATATGACTGTACAGGAAATAAAAAGCATCAACTGAATGTTTAATGTGTTTCCTGTCAGGTATTTTAATTTTCAGTATTGTCTACTTGTTAAATGTTTGTAAAGTCTTCATTTGTAATTGTTTGTAATGTCTTATTAATTGGTGTTGGACCCCAGGAAGATTAGCTAACATTACGGTGTTAGGTAATGGGGATCCTAATAAAAATTCAAATCCTTAGACCAGAGTGCCCCCTACACCATCTGGTCTCCCATCCAGGACTGACCCTGTTAACTTCAGAGGAAAGCCAGCAGTGGTATGCAGGGTGGTATGCTGCACAGAGATAGAGAGCAAGACCAGCAGCAGAAATACAAGGACCTGTACGGGGTTATTCTACTGACGTAAATCCCATTGTGTTCCAATGCAGAACCTGCTCTATAGAGATGCGTGTGGCTGCCTCCTCACAAACTTCTGATTTATTTTTACTGGGTAAAACTTTATTTGAATGCTACTGCTTTGAGATATTTCAGTATAACAGTGCCTTAAAAAAGTATTCATCCCCCTTGGCATTTGTAGTATTTTGTTGCATTACAACCTGTAATTTAAATAGATTTTTATTGGGATTTCATGTAATGGACATACACAAAATAGTCCAAATTGGTGAAGTGAAATGAAAATAATAACTTGTTTCAAATAATTCAAAAAAAAAAAAAACGGAAAAGTGGTGCGTGCATATGTATTCACCTCTTTGCTATGAAGCCCCTAAGTAAGATCTGGTGCAACGAATTACCTTCAGAAGTAACATAATTAGTTAAATAAAGTCTACCTGTGTGCAAACTAAATGTCACATGATCTGTCACATGATCTCAGTATATATACACCTGTTCTGAAAGGCCCCAGAGTCTGCAACACCACTAAGCAAGGGGCACCACCAAGCAAGCGGCACCATGAAGACCAAGGAGCTCTCCAAACAGGTCAGGGACATGGTTGTGGATAAGTACAGATCAGGATTGGGTTATAAAACAATATCAGAAACTTTGAATATCCCACGGAGCACCATTAAATCCATTATTAAAAAATGGAATGAATATGGCACCACAACAAATCTACCAAGAGAGGGCCGCCCACCAAAACTCACGGACCAGGCAAGGAGTCACGTTTCTGACCTTATTTCCTTTATTTTCCTTTGTTTTGTCTTTAGTTAGTATGGTCAGGGCGTGAGTTGGGGTGGGTAGTCCCCGCCAGAGCCGCCAGTCAGCCAGGAGCCGCCAGCCAGGAGCCGCCAGAGCCGCCAGCCAGCCAGGAGCCGCCAGAGCCGCCAGCCAGCCAGGAGCTGCCAGAGCCGCCAGCCAGCCAGGAGCTGCCCTTCAGTCCGGAGCTGCCCTTCAGTCCGGAGCTGCCCTTCAGTCCGGAGCTGCCCCTCAGTCCGGAGCTGCCCCTCAGTCCTGAGTTACCCCTCAGTCTGGAGCTGCCCGTCAGTCCAGAGTTACCTGTCCGCCCGGAGCTGCCCGGCAGTCCGGAGCTGCCTTTCAGTCCGGAGCTACCCCTCAGTCCGGAGCTGCCTTTCAGTCCGGAGCTGCCTGTCAGTCCGGAGCTGCCCCTCAGTCCTGAGCTGCCCCTCAGTCCTGAGCTGTCCCTCAGTCCTGAGCTGCCCCTCAGTCTGGAGCTGCCCCTCAGTCCAAAGCTGCCCCTCAGTCCGGAGCTTCCCCTCAGTCCAGAGGCGCCCCTCAGTCCAGTGGGGCCATTTAGGAGGGTCGCCATTCCTAGGAGGCCACGGAAGCGGGTATTGACTATGGTGGAGTGGGGGCCACGTCCAGCGCCAGATGCCCACCCAGACCCTCCCCTTTATTTTCCGAGTTGGGGTGGGTAGTCTATGTTCTGTGTTGCTATGTTTAGGTTTGTCATTTGGCCTGATATGGTTCTCAATCAGAGGCAGGTGTTTTTCATTGTCTCTGATTGGGAACCATATTTAGGTAGCCTGTTTTCACTGTTGGTTTGTGGGTGTTTGTTTCCTGTGTCAGTGTTTGTGCCACACGGGACTGTTTCGGTTATTTCACTTTGTTATTTTGTATTTGTTTTGTAGTGTTCAGTTATTTCTATTAAAACATGGACACTTACCACGCTGCGTCTTGGTCCGATCCCTGCTACACCTCCTCTTCAGACGAAGAGGAGGAAATCTGCCGTTACACAAGGAGGGCATTAATCAGAGAGGCAACAAAGAGATCAAAGATCACCCTGCAGGAGCTGCAAAGCTCCACAGCGGAGATTGGAGTATCTGTCCATAGGACCACTTTAAGCTGTACACTCCACAGAGCTGGGCTTTACGAAAGCCTGGCCAGAAAAAAGCCATTGCTTGAAGAGAAAAATAAGCAAACACATTTGGTGTTCACCAAAAGGCATGTGGGATACTCCCCAAACACATTGAAAAAGGTACTCTGTTGCTTTTTGCCATCAAGGAAACGCTATGTCTGGTGCAAACCCAACACCTCTCATTACTCTGAGAACACCATCCCCACAGTGAAGCATGGTGGTGGCAGCATCATGCAGTGGGAATGTTTTTTCCGGCAGGTGCCCGGGAAACTGGTCAGAATTAAAGGAATGATGGATGGCGCTAAATACCGAGGAAAACCTGTTTCAGTCTACCAGAGATTTGAGACTGGGACGGAGGTTCACCTTCCAGCAATGACCCTAAGCATACTGCTAAAGCAACACTCGAGTGGTTTAAGGGGAAACATTTAAATGTCATGGAATGGCCTAGTCAAAGCCCAGACCTCAATCCAATTGAGAATATGTGGTATGACTTAAAGATTGCTGTACACCAGCGGAACTCATTCAACTTGAAGGAGCTGGAGCAGTATTACCTTGAAGAATGGGCAAAAATCCCAGTGGCTAGATGTGCCAAGCTTATAGAGACATACCCCAAGAGACTTGCAGCTGTAATTGCTGCAAAATGGTGGTTCTACAAAGTATTGCCTTTGGGGGGGTGAATAGTTATGCATGCTCAAATTTAAATTGTTTATAAAATAAAAATTATTTTGCATCTTCAAAGTGGTAGGCATGTTGTGTAAATAAAATGATACAGACCCCAAAAAATCTATTTTAATTCCAGGATGTAAGGCAACAAAATAGGAAAAATGCCAAGGGGGTGAATACTTTCGCAAGCCACTGTAATCCAAGCTGCAAAACTTTGATATTAGTTTCCTCAGTTCAAGGGTAAAATACACACTTTGATATGCTAAGTGTGCAAGAATAAACACAGAGGGACGAAGACAAAAAACATGAAAACAAGCAATAGACAGTATGTCAAGCATATCCCCAAACAAACAAACATTCATTTGATTTTCATTCTAGATAATGAAAATCAATATGCGAGAGAGAGGCAGCGGTCCAGCTCAAACCTAAGGTGAGGAGCTGTCACTCAAATTCTCTTCCTGTTTACACAATAAACAGAGATGTTTACCACTACTCTGTTTGTGAAGAAACTGAGCTTCATCTCATGGCCTACTTTCAGTATATCAGCTTAAAGAGAATGACAATTCAAATTGTCATTAAAATTGTCCTTGTGATGTGATTGACTGCCGTGCATTGTGACATTGGAAGAAAACATGGTCTGCTTTCCAAGAAAACATCAGACAAAGATGGTAGCACTTTAGTTTACGGTGTTGGAATAACAGGGTAACGTCCGGAAAGTAACAGGAAACAACAGGGAAATAAGACAGCAACGAACAGGTGAGCACTCAGTAGCAATCAGTACAGGAACCCTGATGAGCAGGCAGGAAAACATGATGCAAGGCCATGTTCAAACTCAATGGGAGATGAAACACAAGTACTCTATAAATTGTCATACGCAGCACGGCAACGTTCTTCTAAAGAGCAACTGTGTGTCTGCTCTAGTGTGTAGTGTTTCCTCTATTAACCATTATTTATTTGAGTGAAGTCTGTCTCTCTTCTGTCACCCACAGGACACTCTCTATAGTTCACCTGGGCATTATTATCTGGGTGGCGTCTTAAGAATGCCCTCGCAGAATAACTTGGGAATTTTTATTTGATTTATTTCACCTTTATTTAACCAGGCAGGCCAGTTGAGAACAAGTTCTCATTTACAACTGCGACCTGACCAAGACAAAGCAAAGCAGTGGAACACAAACAACAACACAGAGTTACACATGGAATTAACAAACGTACAGTCAATAACACAATAGAAAAAATCTATATACAGAGTGTGCAAATGAGGTAAGATTAGGGAGATAGGACAATAAATAGGCCGTAGTGGCAAAGTAATTACAATTTAGCAATTAAACACCGGAGTGATAGATGTGCCGGAGATGAATGTGCAAGTAGAGATAATGGGGTGCAAAAGGGGCAAAAAAATTAAATAACAATATGGGAATGAGGTAGTTGGATGGGCTATTTACAGACGGGCTATGTACAGGTGAAATGATCTGTGAGCTGCTCTGACAGCTGATGCTTAAGTTAATGAGAGAGATATGAGTCTCCAGCTTCAGTGATTTTTGCAATTCGTTCCAATCATCGGCAGCAGAGAACTGGAATGAAAGGTGGCCAAACGAGGAATTGACTTTGGGGGTGACTAGTGAAATATGGGGCTTTGGTGACAAAACGGATGGCACTGTGATAGACTGCATCCAATTTGCTGAGTAGAGTGTTGGAGGCTATTTTGTAAATGACATCGCCGAAGTCAAGGATCGGTAGGATAGTCAGTTTTACGAGGGTAAGTTTGGCAGCATGAGTGAAGGATGCTTTGTTGCGAAATAGGAAGCTGATTGTAGATTTAATTTTGGATTGGAGATGCTTAATGTGAGTCTGGAAGGGGAGTTTACAGTCTAACCAGACACCTAGGTATTTGTAGTTGTCCACATATTCTAAGTCAGAACCGTCCAGAGTAGTGATGCTGGACGGGCGGGCAGGTGTGGGCAGCGATTGGTTGAAGAGCATGCATTTCGTTTTACTTGCGTATAAGAGCAGTTGGAGGCCACGGAAGGAGAGTTGTATGGCATTGAAGCTCGTCTTGAGGTTAGTTAACACAGTGTCCAAAGAAGGGCCAGAAGTATAAAGAATGGTGACGTCTGCGTAGAGGTGGATCAGCGAATCACCAGCAGCAAGAGCGACATCATTGATGTATACAGAGAAAAGAGTCGGCCAGAGAATTGAACCTTGTGGCACTCCCATAGAGACTGCCAGAGGTCCGGACAACAGGCCCTCCGATTTAACACACTGAACTCTGTCTGAGAAGTAGTTGGTGAACCAGGCGAGGCAGTCATTTGAGAAACCAAGGCCGTTGAGTCTGCCGATAAGAATGTGATGATTGACAGAGTCAGAAGCCTAGCTAGCTGCGAAGATCCGGTGTAATGGTCCAGAGCTTGCGGCAGGAATCCGGTGATGTAGTGGAAAAAAGCAGTCCGATATGCTCAGGGCTGGTATCGCGCTGTGCAGACTGGCAGGTATTATCCAGGCTATCCATGCTAAAGCGGCAGGAGTCTGAGCTAAAGGTAAAGACCGCTAGCAGAGGCTAACGATGACTAAATAGCTAATAGCTAATTAGCTGGCTAGCTGCTGATGGAGGTTCCAGTTATAAGGTCTAAAAAAAGTTGTTACAGTTACAACAACAAAAAAGAAATAGCTGATCCGTACCACATTGAGTGAGGCATGTTGCAGGGATGTATATTTATTTTGAAAATGGAAAAAAGAGATAGAAATGTATTAAAAAAAACAGAAAAATACCATATTTACATGGGACGAAAACATACACGTCTTACTGCTGCGCCATCTTGGATTGGACATCTTGGATTGGACAATACATTTTTATGAGCATAAACTTGTTTGGAGAGGGAGTAAAGGGGAAATGAGATTATGACGTTTTTGTGGACGGACGTAAATGCAAAAGAACTGAGATACATTGGTAACAAAGAGGAGTCTAACACAGAATGTCTTTTTTTCCCAAAAATAAAGACACCAAAGTAGCAAAGTAATGAGTAATAGAACAATGGAACTAGTCTATGGCTTCATCATCAAACGGCCCCAAACAGTAGTCACAAAGTCACAGAATGGCTAATAAACAGCCTGAAAGAACAACTAGACTCATCTTGAACCCCATATCTACATTTACCTCCTGTTGCCTTTCTCACAATGTTCAATCTGATGTGTGTGTGAGAGAACTGTGGAAGTAGCAGTCTCCAGTCAGGGTTCGGTTCCGGTCATGGTCTGCTCTTTGCACCCTTCAAAGAGGAATTTAGCCCACAGCCTCAGGCAACATGATGATGCACTGGATGTAACCTTGTGCTTGACTCAGAACAATGCCAGTCTTTGAAGTCTATGGACAGGTTTGAGGCAATTTACACTTAAAACAATATGTTTGAAGCTGCGGATCAAAGTATAGAAAGCATATTCACAGAAACATTCTGATTTGAAACAATGGCTTGCATTATTTCTATCATCCCTTCCCTGGAATAACTATCTATACTTGTGTACAAGTGTGTGCTATTCCAAATGCACAATTACTGCATGGGAGATGTCAGAGATGTCAGTATCGCCTGAGAGGGTCTCTGTAATTTGTCAGTGTAAAATGGATGTTCTCTCTTTGTGTAGGATAGTGTGGAGCCGTTCTATTCAAAGCACACAGTAGGGCTTCATTTACTTTGCTGCTGAAAGGGAGTGGCCTTGTGCTGGAGTACCCCCGGAGTGGCCTTGTGCTGGAGTACCCCCGGAGTGCTCTTGGTGCTGGAGTACCCCCGGAGTGCTCTTGGTGCTGGAGTACCCCCGGAGTGCTCTTTGTGCTGGAGTACCCCCGGAGTGCTCTTTGTGCTGGAGTACCCCCGGGAGTGCTCTTTGTGCTGGAGTACCCCCGGAGCTGCTCTTGTGCTGGAGTCCCCGGAGTGCTCTTGTGCTGGAGTACCCCCGGAGTGCTCTGTGCTGGAGTACCCCCGGAGTGCTCTTTGTGCTGGAGTACCCCGGAGTGCTCTTTGTGCTGAGTACCCCCGGATGCTCTTTGTGCTGGAGTACCCCCGGAGTGCTCTTTGTGCTGGAGTACCCCCGGAGTGCTCTTTGTGCTGGAGTACCCCCGGAGTGCTCTTTAGAGCGGGGACTGCACCTCCAGATCAACATTCAGCCCATTCATCTCCACCTGACTTTTTCAATATTTCCTGTATATAGTATGCTTACTAACTTACTTTGTGTATTTCATATTTCCTATTTTTATTTCATGTGTGTTTTTTTTAGCAATACATTGTTATTGATTAATGCATTGCTGGGTTAGCAAGAAAGGCATTTCACTGTACTGCATGTGTCATTAAAACTTGAAACTTGAAACCTAGCCCAGCTCCCTGTCTGTTCTCTGCCACAACCAGCCAGTCTCTCTGAGCCACTTTGTGAAGCTCTCAACACAACAACGCTCCACAGATGATGACACGTGAGAGCAAATCATTTTCCCAGGGTGCAAGGGGAAGCTTAAGTGAATGTTAATAAGAGCTAATGCTGCTCTTCGCTTGCAGCACACGGATGGGAAAAAACACAACAAACAGTCAAAGAGACAATGGATTCCATGATCTCTCCAATTACAGGTACCATGGAAACAGGGTAAATAGAAATGAGGAACTGGCATGACATGTAAGAGATAGCTTCTGAATGCCTGTCAAGGCAAGTTTTAGTTTCTCCAGAACTTTCCTCGTCCAACATGAGGAGCACTTGAGTTTGCTTTGATCTCAAGTTATTTTGATATAACATACAGTATTCACTCTGTAAGAGTCTTCTCTCTTCTCCCAATGAAGTCTGAAAAACCTAATTAGACATCCAGTAACATCTTAAGAGGAGGCATCATCTCACAAAAATACTTGGAAACATAAAGCAGGATCATCTAGTAACATACTATCTCAAGATGTACACAGGATCAAAGCGAGCCAAATCTAACCAAAAACAGCAACCTTTTACATGTAATCCTCAACATCTGTACTCTCCTGGATCATATTAGGCATGGATTCCTAAATCATGATGCAATCAGAAGCAAGACCAAAGAGCATGTAAAAAGTGGGCCAGTATTTTGCATCTCTTTGCATTCAAGACAGGGTCGAAAAATATGTAGTCATTTTCTGTGGCTCTGCCGTACACAGCAGCGGACTTGTCTGGGTACAGTACCAGGAACCCCAATAGACAGAACAGCTTGTTGCTCCCCAGCTTACCTTCAAGAGCCTCGGGACGACAGTCAGCTATTGGGCTCCTTTAAACAATATAGCATCAGTTTGATGCTGACAGGTGGTAGGTACATAATGTAGAAACTAGAGACTGCTAGTTCCCCTCCACACACCACTGTTCAACCACTATCTACAGCCAGAGCCAGAGCATACAGAATGAAGAGCAGACACTTGTTCGGCTAGATGGAGCATGTGTTTATACCGGTATGCATACATTTAATCCACATACGATGTCTAAATATATATATACATTATGGTGATGCTATAATTGTACCATATCTTAAACAATCTCCAGTTGTGTGACTGGACAGGAAACATTCAAAAGAGGAAATCTGTGCCTCCCGGGTGGCGCAGTGGTTTAGGGCACTGCATCGCTAGCTGTGCCACCAGAGACCCTGGGTTCGCGCCCAGGCTCTGTCGCAGCCGGCCGCGACCGGGAGGTCTGTGGGGCGACGCACAATTGGCCTAGCGTCGTCCGTGTTAGGGAGGGTTTGGCCGGTAGGGATATCCTTGTCTCATCGCGCACCAGTGACTCCTGTGGCGGGCCGGGTGCAGTGCGCGCTAACCAAGGTCGCCAGGTGCACAGTGTTTCCTCTGACACATTGGTGCGGCTGGCTTCCGGGTTGGATGCGTGCTGTGTTAAGAAGCAGTGCGGTTGGGTTGTGTTTCGGAGGACACATGGCTTTCGACCTTTGTCTCTCCCGAGCCCGTACGGGAGTTGTAGCGATGAGACAAGATAATAACTACTAACAATTGGATACCATGAAATTGGGGAGAAAAAGGGGGTAAATATATATATATATGATAATTCTCAATGAATTAACATAGGGATTCAATTGAGGGAGGTTCTTTGAGTACAGTTATTCTGGCAGAGTCAGATGTTCAGATTTTTATTCCACCTCCTTAGCCCAGTATTTAGCCCTGCCAGGTCTGAGAGCTGGTGTCTTAAGCCCACTCAGTAGATAGCACACTGAGGTCAGCTGACAGGCAGCCCACGCCAGCTCTGTCAGAACACAAGTCCAGCCTGACAGGGTGCTGTCTCCTTCCACAGACCAATCAAACAGAGAGCCAAGCCGCCAAGGACAGGAATCTCATTAAGATAGACTAGATTTCCAGGATAAAATGTCACAAATATCCCAGCCATATCTGACTTATCTCTGCTTCCACAAAAACACAGAACTATGAAACAAATTACAGCATTCCCCCGAGCCATCAGATGCTGCAGATTGTTTCAGTGTGTACTAACTGTACGGACAACCAAATGTATTTTACATCCACAATAAGCGCAAAAATGGGAGCTGCTTTCTGCTGTACTCAAACCATTCAACTGCATAAACATGCATAATCACCGAAATGTGGATGATTGTCATAATTGTCAAGTCTTTGGATCCTATTATTACCATAATTTCATTTACATGTGTTCCTTTGGAGCCATAGCTCCTCTGAGCCAGTAAAAGTGTAAGGTAACTTGGTGTAATCTAATTGCTGCAGTGTGGAGTAATCACAGTGATTGCAGTTGGGAATTCAGGACCAATCAAGAGAATACTAACACTCTGATTCAGCTACCACTGAACGCACCCGCATACACGCACACAGACTCAATCACTTGAGAAGACATCATATCATTTAAAAAAAATGTTTTTAACAAAATGATAAATACTAACCTAAATCCTAATATGTAAAATAAAACATACCAAAGCATGCTTTAAGAATGGTTCCCATTCTCATACTAATGGAGCAACAGCAAGAACTTTGACATTAACAGTGCAGTCTCTATGGCTCTTTTGTAAGGGCCCTGATCTCAACAGATTCCCAGTGACAAATTTCACCAAGGTCATGTCTGTGTCAGCATTATAATACTCCTACAGTAGGCTTCAACTGAAAGTTGCTGACATTTTTACATGCGTTATTCAGTCCTTTTCAAGAGGCTCAGAGAGGAAAAGTAAAAGTTCCGAGTTCACGAGGACACGTCAGTAGTACTTTGTGGTGAGTGTGGAGAAATATGGGTCAGAAAAGTTAATCAAGAGACAGAAATTAAACACTGAAAGTGCTTTTTCAACGAGTGCAGTTACAGTATATTGGTGTTGTTGGACTGTTGTCTTAAGGCTCAGACACACCAATAGCGCTTTCCTGCTGAAAGCCGAGCGTACTTAGCGCCACCTTAGCACAGAGTGCCGGCTGTAATTTGTGAACCGAGTGCACACTGATTTTACATGTAGAATAGTGTGAAAATGACGGCAGTCAGACGTCTACATCAGGTTGTCCCTAAAACACAGCCCTGAACAAGCCTTGACTCTTAAGTGCAAGTTTGCACTTCATAAAACCTTATGAAGTGCAGGGGTGACTTGCTGATATAGTCTTGTGGTTGGAATCTTTCCTGTGATATCTAAAATATTTAGTTAAAATACCATAGATAGATATGCAGTAGACAGATTACAGTCATAGAAATAGGGTTAGGATAAATCAAGACAACTAACTGGTTTATGAATCTCAAACACATACTAGCTGCATTGAATGCCACACCATAAATCATAAAAAATCTGTGTCACTAATGTATGAAGGTCTGTTTTCCAAATGCACTGCTAATAATAAAACAGGGTAAACACAGATTGACCAGACCTCCTGGGAATAATGTTGATGCTCAAAGCCATAAAAAAAACTAAAAGTAATTAAGCAGTTATTTTGCTTGTGTCTGGAACTTAAATGCTGTGCTTGATGTTTCCCCAGGGGACATAACAAACTGGTGCACTACCTGACAAAAACTTTAGGGAAATATGATCCTGACAGCATTCCATTTTAGTCAAACTTATGATGCTCCAAGTGCTTTATTGTTTTTGTTTCTTTTGAAACCCCTTTTTCAAAGCTGTCACACAGAGAATGGAAATGAATACATGGAAACATATTTAAATAATGTACGTCCATGATTTTCACTTGACTAAACCCATAAACACATTTAGGCTGCCAATGCATCTAAGTTATTTTGGATGTAGTGTGTAAGGATTTGAGAATGTCTTGTGAACCTTCTCCCCCACCATACTGACTTCTCAGGGCCACTCTCAACCCCCCCAGACAGCCTTCAACTTCAGAAAAGTCCATCTCTGTTCTCCTATTGATTTGTTTCTTCCATTTCCTGACTCAAAAGCAAACACCATGACCTATAGCACTACGTACCTATTTCTTACTTAAAAGCCAAATACAGGGACAATATTGTATGATTCAGCCAACTCACATTGTTCCCTTGACATGGTTTTATCAAAAGCACAGTAAGATCTACCAATCAAAAAAGTACACAGGGGCCTTAAAAGGGATAGATCACCCAAATTACAAAATGACATAATAGTTTCCTTACCCTGTAAGCAGTCTATGGACAAGGTATGAGAGGACTGTTTCCACATGCTAATGTTTTAGTATTTGTGGCACAGATCCCGTTCAAGTTATGGGACCGATATTAGGATTGTTCATGCATCATGTTCAAATGATCTATAAGTGACTTTGTTGAGCTTCACAATACATTTTAGATACTTTTGGATGATTTGGACATTATGCGTGAAAAGGGCTAATATCGGTCCCATGACTTGAATGGGACTTGTGCCACAAATGCTAAAACATTAGCAAGTGGAAACAGTGCCAGGGAAACTAAACCAAAGCATGAATTGCTGTTGACTGCTTACAAAGTAAGGAAACCTATGTGTAATTTTGTTATTTGCGTGAACTATCCCTTTAAAGCTAGAATCCTTAGTTACTACAAATGACAGTATATATGAATGGACAAAGCCATCGATCACGTGACAAGATTCATTCCAATGTGAAGACTCAATAGCGAATTTAATCCAAATTAAGACATTTAAAATGGCATCTCTGTAACGTTCATCGTCTGAAGATGAGGAATCATCGGACCAAAGCGCAGCATGGTAAGTGTTCATGTTAATGTATTTAAACAGAACACTAAACAAAATAACAAAGAGAATGAAAGAAAGGAAACAGTCCTGTCTGGTACAGACACAAAGACAGAAAACAACTACCCACAAAACACAGGTGGGAAAAGGCTACCTAAGTATGGTTCTCAATCAAAGACAACAATTGCGGGTGTGGTTCTCTGATTGAGAACCACACCCGGCCAAACACACAGAAATAGAAAACATAGAACACAAAACATAGAATTCCCACCCCAACTCACGCCCTGACCAAACCAAAATAGAGACATAAAAAAGGAACTAAGGTCAGGGCGTGACAATCTCATGGAGATAACATGCACAGTTTGAGCTACTCCAGGAAGGGACGTTGCAGGCTAGGTCAGTGCTGCCCCCTCTCATTGAGAAACTCAAGTTTAAGGCCGACCGGGGTACTTCAGGCTGCCATTAGAAACTAAATTACCCTTATAACTTCTTCTGCGTGTGATTTTTTTGTAATTGGTTCAAGGATATACATCTGGTGTATTAGAAGTTATTATTGGTACCATGATTGTCTTAAAAGATATATAGATATATTTACACAAAGATTGACATTTGTCCATTCACTATAATTGGGGATCCTGTTTCCTGCAAACAATGCCTGCAGTACCATGGTCGGCCTTGATCTCCCGTCAAATGTAATTTGTCACATGGGACGAATACAACAGGTGTAGGTAGACCTTACCGTGAAATGCTAATTTACGAGCCCTTAACCAACAATACAGGAAAAAAGGGTTCTGTTCTGAAAGAGCTGCAAAATCAGCATGGCTAGACAATCTGGACCCTCTCTTTCTAAAATTATCTGCCGAAATTGTTGCAACCCCTATTACTAGCCTGTTCAACCTCTCTTTCGTATCGTCTGAGATTCCCAAAGATTGGAAAGCTGCCGCGGTCATCCCCCTCTTCAAAGGGGGTGACACTCTAGTCCCAAACTGCTACAGACCTATATCTATCCTACCCTGTCTTTCTGTCTTCTCCGCTATGCAATCTGGTTTCAGAGCTGGTCATGAGTGCACCTCAGCCACATTCAAGGTCCTAAACGATATCATAACCGCCATCGATAAGAGACATTACTGTGCAGTCGTCTGGCCGAAAGCCTGGCCAAGGCTTTCGACTCTCAAATGATTGCCTCGCCTGGTTCACCAACTACTTCTCTGATAGAGTTCAGTGTGTCAAATCGGAGGGCCTGTTGCCCGGACCTCTGGCAGTCTCTACGGGGGTGCAACAAGGTTCAATTCTCGGGGCTGACTCCCTTCTCTGGATTCATCAATGATGTCGCTCTTGCGGCTGGTGATTCTCTGATCCACCTCTACGCAGACGACACCATTCTGTATACTTCTGGCCCCTCTTTGGACACTGTGTTAACTAACCCCCAGACGAGCTTCAATTCCATACAACTCTCCTTCCGTGGCCTCCAACTGCTCTTAAATGCAAGTAAAACTAAATGCATGCTATTCAATCGATCACTGCCCGCACCTGCCCGCCCGTCCAGCATCACCACTCTGGACGGCTCTGACTTAGAATACGTGGACAACTACAAATACCTAGGTGTCTGGTTAGACTGTAAACTCTCCTTCCAGACTCACATTAAGCATCTCCAATCCAAAATTAAATCTAGAATCGGCTTCCTATATCGCAACAAAGCATCCTTCACTCATGCTGCCAAACATACCTTCGTAAAACTGACCATTCTACCGATCCTCGACTTCGGCGAAGTCATCTATAAAATAGCCTTGTAACGCTCGTCGTTGGAATGAGGTGAGGACCAAAGCGCAGCGTGTTAAGTGTCCATCATTATATTTATTAAACATAGACCACTAAACAAAATAACAAAGGAGAAACACAACAGTTCTGTAAGGTGACATCCACTACACAGAAAATATAATCACCCACAACACACAATGACAAACAGGCTACCTAAATATGGCTCCCAATCAGAGACAACGACTGACACCTGCCTCTGATTGAGAACCATACTAGGCCAAACACATAGAAATAGAACAATAGAACAAAACATAGAAAAAACAACATAGAATGCCCACCGCATCTCACGCCCTAACCAAACTAAAATAAAGACATAAAAAAGGAACTAAGGTCAGAACGTGACAAGCCTCCAACACTCTACTCAACACTCTGCCATCCGTTTTGTCACCAAAGCCCCATACACTAACCACCACTGCGACCTGTACGCTCTCGTTGGTTGGCCCTCCCTTCATACTCGTCGCCAAAGGTTATCTACAAGTCTCTGCTACGTAAAGCCCGCCTTATCTCAGCTCACTGTCACCATAGTAATACCCACTCGTAGCACGCGCTCCAGCAGGTATATCTCACTGGTCACCCCCAAAGCCAATTCCTCCTTTGGTCGCCTTTCCTTCCAGTTCCCTGCTGCCAATGACTGGAACGAACTGCAAAAATCACTGAAGCTGGTGTGGTGGATGAATCAGAATTAGTTGGGTAACATAAGTAATTAAGATGTCATATCTGCATAATATTCTTATGTGATATACTTTTTATTAGAATGTATTTCTAATAGACTCTAGTGTTGGCATTTGCATTTCTTCCCTCAGCTGGGGCTCAGTCACTTGGGGCCCAGAGAGTGGAGAGGTCAAGCTAGTCTTTCACATATCCCTGGTGCTATGCAGAATATCAGAAAGGGAAGAGGACAGGATGGAACATTGTCTTCATATGTGAATGTATCTGTTAAACCATGTGAAGGGATGGCGTAATTAAGGGGGAACCAATTACTTGTCTCCACAATGTCTGTGCGCAAGTCACTCCCTCCTTTCGCATTGGGGGGTGGTGTATGGCAGTGTCTGGAAACATTCTATGTCCTCTCTGATGTTGCACTTATCCTGGGATAGTGTATGACCTAGAGGCTCACTCCCCTCAGTGAGCTTGTCCAGGAGTGGGGTCAAGAGGGGGTTTACTTGAGATGGGAGTATCTAGAGTTAACATTTGTTATGCCATTGGATGAGGTAATGGTTCTGTGCTATGAAGTACCAGGAATGAGATTAGAACCTCGTCTTAGGGACCAAACTGAACGATAATTTAGAGTGAATGTTATCTGGCTAAGGAATACTCCTTTCTCAATTATAAAGACCATTTGTAAACTGTTCCTAAAATCTGTGGTTCGTCATTTAGGTTGAGAGGGGTGTGTCTTGGCTATAAAAGATCTTTGTACTTTTCTGTTGTCACTTCCAATGGTTCATTAGAAATGGTGCATCACTGAAAGTCAAATGGTATTGCAAAGCTCTTATTATTAAAGATGTAGTTGAAGTATAACTCTGACTGGTGTGTGAAGTTTGTAACTCTCCTCATTTGGTAAAGCAGAAATAAGCCACCACACTGGAGACTCATATCTCCCTCACTAACTTTAAGCACCAGATGTCAGAGCAGCTCACAGATCACTGCACCTGTACACAGCCCATCTGTAAACAGCCCATCTATCTACCTCATCCCCATACTGTATTTATTTATTTATCTTGCTCCTTTGCAACCCAGTATCTCTACTTGCACATTCATCTTCTGCACATCTACCATTCCAGTGTTTAATTGCTATATTGTAATTTACTTCGCCACCATGGCCTATTTATTGCCTTAACTCCCTTATCTTACCTCATTTGCACTCACTGTATATAGACTTTTTGTTTTCTTTTTTCTACTGTATTATTGACTGTATGTTTTGTTTATTCCATGTGTAACTCTGTGTTGTTGTATGTGTCAAATTGCTATGCTTTATCTTGGCCAGGTCGCAGTTGCAAATGAGAACTTGTTCTCAACTAGCCTACGTGGTTAAATAAAGGTGAAATAAAAAATGTAATTTAAAAAAATAGTGTGTTCGGAACAGAGATTAAAATGAGTAGATTTCTGGTCGCGGAAGAATAGATTCAAGGCATAATGTACAGACAAGGGTATGGTAGGGTGTGAGTGACGATGAGAGAGGTTTTGTCTCTAGAGGCACCATTTAAGCCAGGTGAGGTCACTGCATGTGTGGGGGGTGGAACAAAAGGGCTAGCTAAGGCATATTGAGCAGGGCTGGAGGCTCTACAGTGAAATAAGGCAATAATCACTAACCAAAACAGCAATAGACAAGGCATATTGACATTAGGGAGAGGCATGTGTAGCCGAGTGATCATAAGGTCCAGTGAGTAGCTAGGCGAGCTGGAGACACGGCGATTCAGACAGCTAGCAGGCCGGGGCTAGCAGGCTAGTAGATGGGCCTTCGGGGGACGTTGCAATGGAAGAGCCTGTTGAAACCCCCTCGGACGGTTACGTCGGAAGACAAGTCGTGATGGATTGGCAGGGCTCCGTGTCGGCAGTAAAAGGGTCCAGCCCAATTGACAAAATAGGTATTGTATCCCAAGAATTGGCTGATGGACCTCTTCAGCTACCCGGGAGATGGGCCTAACTCGAGGTTAGCTCCAGGCTAACTGGTGCTTGCTTCAAGACAGAGACATAGCAGAGGATAGCAGAGGCTAGCAGCTAGCTAGCTGTGATGATCCGGTGTAAAGGTTCAGAGCTTGCGGTAGGAATCCGGACATGAGGTAGAGAAAAAGCAGTCCGATATGCTTTGGGTTGATATCGCGCTGTGCAGACTGGCAGGAATTGACCGGACTGAGGCTGGCTGATGCTCGAGTTAACGGTGATGACCGCTAGCAGTGGCTAACTGACTACTAGCTCGTAGCTAGTTAGCTGGCTAGCTTCTGATGGGGGATCCGGTTCTAAAGTGTAAAAAATAGCAGATCCGTACCACATTGAGTGAGGCGGGTTGCAGGAGAGTATGTTCAGTCCGTAGATGGAAATTGAGATAAAAAAAATCTATAAAAAATCTATACGAAATATATACGAAGAAAATATATATACATGGGTGGGGACGAGACAAACAGACGTCCTAATGCTACGCCATCTTTGAATAAGATGTGCAGGGGTACAGGGTAGTCGACATAATTAAGGTAATATTTACATGTAGGTAGGGGTAAAGTGACTATGCATAGATAATAAACAGAGAGTAGCAGCAGCGTGTGTGAAGGAATGTGAATGTGTGTGTGTGACATCAATATGCATGTGTGTGTTTTGTGTGTGTGTCCGTGTGTGTGTGTTGGAGTGTCAGTGTAGTATGTGTGGGTGTGTGGTTAGAGTCCAGTGAGTGTACATTGAGCCTGTGCAAGAGAGTCAGTTCAAAAAATAATAGATATGAATAAAATAAGGTCAATGTAAACAGTCCTGGTAACCATTTGATGAACTGTTCAACAGTCTTATGGCTTGGGGGTAGAAGCTGTTAAGGAGCCTTTTGGTCCCAGACTTGGCGCTCCGGTACCGCTTGCCGTGCGGTAGCAGAGAGAACACTCTATGACTTGGGTGGCTGGAGTCTTTGTTAATTTTTAGGGCCTTCCTCTGACACCGCCTGGTATAGAGGTCCTGGGTGGCAGGGAGCTCAACCTCAGTGATGTACTGGACCGTGTACTGGACCGTTTTACCCTGGTGGCTACATCTATTTTTGGACTTCTAAATTAAGGATATTTACCCATTGATTCTTGAAGAATATAACTTATAAATGCCTCATGAGCTTAGTTTAACTGTCGTAACCCATCAGAACCCCAAATACTGTATAAGCTTATTTACCTTCAATGTTTATAAACAATGTAAATGTAAACGAACACTGTATAGCATCAATACATGGTTCAAACTAACCCCGGTTCTCTGGTAATATGAATGAGGTATTTCACTTATGGGCTATGCCCCCAGCGTATTCGTCAGAAGCCTTTATTACACTACGCCAGCCATGATTGGCTGGACTTCGAGACGTGTGCGTCGGGGAAGGGTGTCCGTCCTACCCTATTAAAGATCTGACGCAGCGTCTCTGAGTCATTCAAAAATAAGCAACACCTCTTCCTCGCTAACGCAAGAAGGGTGTCGTGCTCCCAAAACCCACATGACAAGCCAAAATAGCTGCCAGATATACTTTAATAGTAGAAAAAGCCTTTTCTTTGTATAATATTTCCTGTAGAAACAACAGGATTACCGGGACAGAGCACTGGATTGGCACTGTCTGTGATTTAGTGCACCAATCCTCAAACACGCACCATTTACAATCCTAAAGGGACCTGGTGGATGAGGCTCTAGCACTCTGAATAGTCTAAATTTCATTTTGGGGAGGCAGTGTTCAAATTGTGAGAGCCCATGAGCTCATGTTTTGCAACATTTCTATAGGCTATGCAATTATGCAAGATGGCCTCTATTAAAAAGAGGAGGATCCCATCAGCTTTCTATAGGCTAGGCCTACTATATTTATTTCTCAACTTTCTTAATATGAAGCACAATGCTTATCTTTACACCAGGAGTATAGCCTAACTGGCTGGCAAGGAAATTAACCATGGGAAAAGCGTCCTTCATTCGCTATTTAAGTGCATAGATGACATGCATTTTTTCCCGCTGCCCCTGTTTCGAGACAGGTGCATGATAATGGTCCTCTCTAAATCAAAACAAATTTCACACAAATATTATTTGGTATATGTAAAGACAAGATTAAATCAAGAATAGTCTGATGGGTGACAATATTAGCCTATCACTTGTGAATTATGGCCAGCACAAGGCAAGAAACAATGCCTTTTTTTTGGCGACTTTTTCGAATAATAGTTGCACACCTCATGTAGCCTAGCCCATAGGCGTATATGTTTTGATAAGGTTTGTATCACAACTAAAGTGGCCAAATAACTTCTTAAAATTAAGCACATGAATCCGCTTTACAAGGAGTGTAGAGCCTAACTGGCTTACATAAGCAGCGCGAGTTTCAAGTTTGGGGAAGATAATTTCACCATAAAAATGCACCTTTATAATAAAAGCATTATATGCATAATCGCATTTGCGGTCACTTTTGATAATGGTGTTTTCCCACTAATGGAACATTTGTGCTTATAGCCTACTGCCATATGTGCATTGATGAGCTAATAATGTGAAGAAATTATCAACATTTAAAGCTAAACATTATGATCTGTTGCGTCAGCCACATTGTATAAAAAAAGGTGTTTTGATGCTAGTGGTTGTATTAATTTGGGATCGATCGCATTCCACAACAGACCCAGACTATTTTTGGAATATTTACTTCTTGCACAGAATAGAATAGGTCAGCTTTGGTACTATGGGGGATATTAGATTGACATACTGTAGGCTAGTGCTTTTGCTGTTTGTTAGGCCTACTCATCTTGTTGGCTGACGAAAAGTAAATGTGGACAGTTCTTCCAATATCTTCAATATGCACCTTGGAATTGGATAAGGACACGCGCAGTTGCGTCCCTGATGTGTCTGTCTTCACTTGTAGCCTGTGAGAAATACCTGATCACTTGATGGAGAGCCATGTGAGTGAAAGGTGCTTCGGAGCGCGCAGCAATCTGGGAGAAGGGCACAACGCAGCACTCCGGGCCAAGAGCACAACTGCCACTGGCCGCAAAAGGCAGTGCATTACAGCCACACAAAGGGTATGCCGCCATGAAATTTGAGGCGTTATCAAGTGCTCGTCAAATTGTGAATGAGAGACTATTAAAGCTTCTTATGGCTCCAATCCCGTTAACGGGATCGATATGACAACAGCCAGTGAAAGTGCAGGGCGCAAAATTCAAACAACAGAAATCTCATAATTAAAATTCCTCAAACATACATGTATCTTATACCATTTTAAAGGTAATCTTGTTGTTAATCCCACCAAAGTGTCCGATTTCAAATAGGCTTTARAGCGAAAGCACCACAAACGATTATGTTAGGTCACCGCAAAATCACAGAKAAACACAGRCATTTTRCCAGCCAAAGACAGGAGTCWRAAAAAGCAGAAATAGAGATAAWATTAATCACTAACCTTTGATGATCTTCATCAGAAGACACTCATAGGACTTCATGTTACACAATACATATATGTTTTGTTCGATAAAGTTCATATTTATATCCAAAAACCGCCATGTTCAGAAATGCCTCCAAAATATCCGGAGAAATTGCAGAGAGCCACGTCACATAACATAAATACTCATCATAAACTTTGATGAAAGATACATGTTTTACATAGAATTAAAGATACACTTGTTCTTAATGCAACCGCTGTGTCAGATTTCAAAAAGCTTTACGGCAAAAGCACAATATTCAATAATCTGAGAACAGCGTTCACCCACAAAAGGAAGCCATACAGTTACCCACCAAATTGTGCAGTCAACAAAACTCATAAATAGTATTATAAATCTTCACTTACCTTTGCTGATCTTCGTCGGAATGCACTCCCAGGATTCCCACAAGAAATGTTTGTTTTGGTCGGTAATGCCCATAATTTATGTCCAAATAGCTATTTTTGTTAGCGTGTTTGGTAAACAAATCCAAAGTCAGGAAGCGCGTTCACTAAAAGCTGACGAAATGTCAAAAAGTTCCGTAACAGTCAGTAGAAACATGTCAAACGATGTATTGAATCAATCTTTAGAATGTTTTTAACATAAATGTTCAATAACGTTCCAACCGGAGAATTCCATTGACATCAGATGTGCGATGGAACAGAGCTCCCTCTCATGTGAACGCGCATGTTCAGAGCATGGTCAGGTCATGGTAGACCTGACTCATTCCCGTCTCCTTCGGCCCCACTTCACAGTAGAGGCATCAGACAAGGTTCTCCAGACTGTTGACATCTAGTGGAAGCCGTAGGAAGTGCAAACTGATCCATATCCCACTGTGTATTCAATAGGGGCTGGGTTGAAAATCGACCAACCTCAGATTTCCCACTTCCTGTTTGGATTTCTTCTCAGGTTTTTGCCTGCCATATGAGTTATGTTATACTCACAGACATCATTCAAACAGTTTTAGAAACTTCAGAGTGTTTTCTATCCAATACTAATAATAATATGCATATATTAGCAACTGGGACTGAGGAGCAGGCAGTTTACTATGGGCACCTTTCATCCAAGCTACTCAATACTGTGCCTGCAGCCAAAATAAGTTAAAGTGTGTACAGCCTGCGCAAAAAACAAAGCAGAGCTCAAGCTCTTCAAGCGACTTTTTTCAAATCATTCTTCATACTATAAAATAATTCCCCGGAATTCTAAGCAAATCTTGTTGGCTAAATGAACTAGTGTAACCCACAGGCATTTGGCATAGCCAGATCAGGACCTAACATAAGGACAACTCAGAGTATGCTACTCTGTTCTTCTGAAATAGACTACATTTTCTTCATATCGTTCTTCTTTAGACCTGTCTTAAAAAAATATATTTATTGTGAAGTTGAAGGCTATATTACATGGATTTATTAGGCTTTTTAAAATATAGATGTTCCGAAGGTCTGCATGTGTGGAAGCCAGGAGATACTAAATGTGTTTATGTTAATTAACGTCAATTACCGTGAGACCGACAGATATTTACTTGACAATCACCGGTTGATGAAATTTTGTGACTGCCACAGCCCTAGTCATGTCGAGGTAAGCTTCTGATAAAGGCTTCTGACGAATACGCTAGGGGAGTATCCCATAAGTGAAATACCGAAATGAATACTTGAAAGAGAACTATAATTTTCATACCATGGATGGTTAGTCCTTGCATCCATAGTTCTGCCTATGAATTTGAGAGTGGTTACATTTCTCCAGGCCCATCACTCAGCATTTTACCAAAACACAGGCTTTGTAATTGTTTCAAATAAGGATTCTAGCTTGAAGATGAAAGGTAGCCTATTCAACTAGGACATTGGGTTAATACAATTACAGACACATGGACTGAAGTATGCCGATTGTAATATGGTTCACAGTTAAATGTTACTTACTCTCCTGATGTTTTGATGCCATGTTAGATTGACTGGGAATTAAACCAATGTCATCTGCATGGCATATTGCCTCTGGGAGGTATGTCTTCCTACTGGGCACAGATGTAAGTTCAACGTCTAGTTTTGATTTACATTTGGTTGAGGTGTCAACTAAAGGGAATTAAATGTAAAATCATCAAAAAATGTCACCATGTCATTGGATTTAGGTTAAAAGTTGGGTGAAAAACACCCAAAATGTCCTTAAGTTGATTACTTTTTTCAAATCCAATCAGTTTTTCACATAGATTTTTTGGGTTGGAATGATGTAGAAACAAAATTGATTCAACCAGTTTTTGCCCAGTAGGTTGTCTCAGTACTAACTTAACTACCGGTGCCAACTCTGTGACACTGTAATCAGCTCTTTGTTTTGCTGTCAAGCACAAGACTTGATTATAGTACTGGGAACACACCAGGGCTCAATGTGTCCTCATGTACAGGCCGTGTCCAGGCCGCTCATCTGACAATCCCCAATCAATACTCAATCAAAAAGTTCATACCCTGGAGCAAATCTGTGATAGTGCCCTGTGGCAGCTGAGCCCTGGAGCTCTTTATAGCTCAGCAAAGTGGAACATGCCTCTGACAAAGACAGAACACAGACCAGGACACGACTGATGGAGAGAGAACACTGGTTTGAGATATTGATGTCCATGTAGGTCTCTCTGTTCAAACAGTGCTGGCTGCTATAATTTGAAAGACGTAAGAACAGGTAGTGCTAGTTGTAAGGTCCGTGACAGACACTGAGCAAACTTCTGCTTTAAGTTTGTCCTATTTCATCATCTCTTTGCCCAGGTGACTGTCTGGAATACTGCATCAATGACTTGAGCAAAGAAAGATTATAGTTTTCAACTTTTAATGTGAAAAAGAGAACGAGGAGGGAAATATTATAGCCCGCTACAGGCTCTCTTGATTATACTACTGTTATCTATTTCTCAGCCCCTGTGGTCACAGTCAAAGGGCTGACACAAAGATATACAGTACCAATAAAAAGTTAGGACACACCTACTCATTCAAGGGAGAGTGATGGAGTGCTGCATTAGATGACCTGTGTCTGGAAATTCAGTACTGTGAAAGAATTGTTCATTTCTTCAAACAATCATCTTTATTTAATATCGATTAATTATTGCAATAATGAAACCAGTCAGCCCAACAGTCATGACTGTTGAGCTGAGCAGCCTAACTGAACATGAAAAAACTGATATTATATAGGACCTAAAAATGCTTAGTCAGACTGGTTCCATCTCCCGTAAGCAACCTTGGTTATCTACACAGGATGGTGTTTTACCCCCAACCCGGCGTAGTTTCTCAGATGCCAGGAAGATGAGACAATGAGGCATTGTTCTAAACTCTTCCAGACTCTCTATCTCGGGTCACACACACCACATCTTGTCTATGGAATGCCAGCGTTTAGGTTTTTATGACCAAGTCATCTGATGCATTAATTACCCACTAAACATCATAACTAGGTATCAAACATGAACACAACTAAAACAGCATCAAACCTTCCAAACCTCACAGCAACAACTGTACACTGGGAAAACAGTGTACAGGGACAACTGGGGAAAAATAAAGCTCACCTGAAAGAGGAGGACACTTGTGCATTTTGCAGGTCAACTCCAAATCAGTTCTATCTGACTTGACATTTTATCTGGTGAGGTAGAGAGAGACACCATCAAAGGCTCAATAGCAACGTTCTAAACACCCTTGGGTGAGAAAGGCATCATGAAAACTAAACCTCTCAGACGAAGGTAGCCTAGTGCATAAGAGCGTTGCGCCAGTAACTGAAAGGTCGCTGGTTTGTATCTCTGAGCAGACTAGGTGAAAAATCTGTTGTGTCCTTGAGCAAGGCATTTAACCCTAGTTGCTCTGGATAAGAGTGTCTGCTAAATGACTTAAATGTAATCAAACAGAGAAGCTGAAGTAAAACCTCAGGACCAGGGCTCCAGTTATACATCTTTATTAGCCCAGGACCCAGAGATTAGACTAGCATTGATTTAAGCTGGAGAACAAAATGAGTCAAGTTCTTTATGAACGCTATCTCCTTAAAAACCATCTCTACCTTCAATATAAGCCTTTTAAAAAGCCCCACTAGGGGACGAGGGGCCAGTTCTAAAGGGGTTATCTTGTCTGGAAACGCTCATGTGAAACAATGAGGGCAGATAAACTTAATTGGAGAACTGGAAAGAGTGCAGGCCCAGGCCGTCAGAGCAGAGGCAGAAAGGCAGGGGAGAGAAGATGGGGGCGAGATTGGTTTGTCTGGTCTCTCTCTCTGTGGGCTCTGTGGTGCTGTGTGAGTCAGAGCAGGGTCCCCTCGTCCCTCAGAGCGAGGGACAGATAATCAAGCCCCAGTTGATGTGGGACTGTGCAGAAGGGCAGAAGGAGAATAGAAACTCTTTAATAGATTAGCAGCGTTCATGTAGTGGAACCGCCACAGGGGAGACCAAGGCCGCACCTCACAATCCACAGTACTGTATGATTGTTGCTGGAAGTCTGGGAGAGAGCTCTGATCTGCATAGCACTCAGGCATGACCAAGACCAACAGAAAGGGGGAGAGGGATGGAGGGAGAGAGAGATACAAGGGAGAGAGAGAGGCCCAGAATGATGCCATTTAGTTCAGAGATGATTTAAGAGTCACCACATCAACCACTAAAATAGTGGTTTAATTTTCCCCAAACCAATGGAATGTACTGGAATAAAGCTCTATTCGCATATATTCAGATCAAATCACGCTGAGAATAAAGCATTTTTAAAATGCTATTTTAACCCACAGTGGAGTCATATTGCTCCCTATGGTAATTTAAAAGAAGATAGCTCACTTATGATGGCTCCAGACAAATCAAATTTTGGTATTTTGGGGACAAAGGCAAATAAATGAATGAATAAACTCTGAGGGAGTGTTTTGAGTTTCTCTAGAGGGGAGACAGACCTTTGTTCAGCTACCCATGAGTGACAGTTGGATTCGTCATGATACACATCAGGACCCCTGCAGCACCTGTTCCAGATGTCGCTCATTTATTTTTGAGTATGTTACATTTAATAAATATATATATATTTTACCTTTTTTTAACCAGGTAGGCCAGTTGAGAACAAGTTCTCATTTACAACTGCGACCTGGCATGATGTGATGTTGTACAAATAATCAAGTATGCAAAAATCACTTTACGTGAACATTTAGCATAGAACAATAAAGATGCACTCTCAAACATTTGTTTAATTTCAGACAGTAGTTTTGAAAGTGGTGCTCACGTGCCAAAAGAGGTACCCGTTTTTTGTGTCCTATGTCATCAAATTGTGTACTACGTCATCCATTTCATTTGATATATTACGTCCTGCAATAAAATTATATATACTGTTTATACAGTTCCTTCGGAAAGTATTCAGTCCCCTTGACTTTTCTACATTTTGTTATGTTACAGCCTTATTTTAAAATTGATAAAATAAAATAAAATACTTTACACACAATACCTCATAATGGCAAAGCGAAAATAGATTGTTAGAAATTTTGGCAAATTTATTAAAAACAAAAAACAGAAATATCGTATTTACATAAGTATTCAGACCCTTTGCTATGAGACTCGAAGTTGAGCTCAGGTGCATCCTGTTTCCATTGATCATCCTTGATTGGAGTCCACCTGTGGTGAATTCAATTTACTGGACATGATTTGGAAGGCACACACCTGTCTATATAAGGTCCCACAGTTGACAGTGCATGTCAGAGCAAAAACCAAGTCATGAGGACGAGGGAATTGTCCATAGAGCTCCGAGACAGGATTGTGTCAAGGCACAGATTTGAGAAAGGGTACCAACACATTTCTGCAGCATTGAAGGTCCCCAAGAACACAGTGGCCTCCAACATTCTTAGATGGAAGAAGTTTGGAACCACCAAGACTCTTCCTAGAGCTGGCCACAAGCTAAGCAATCAGGGGAGAAGGGCCTTGGTCAGCGAGATGACCAAAAACCCAATGGTCACTCGGAGAGAGCTCTAGAGTTCCTCTGTGGAGATGGGAGAAACTTCCAGAAGGACAACCATCTCTGCAGCACTCTACCAATCAGGCCAAGAGTGGCTAGACAGAAGCCACTCCTCAGTAAAAGACACATGACAGCCTGCTTGGAGTTTGCCAAAAGGCACCTAAAGATTCTCAGATCATGAAAACAAGATTCTCTGGTCTGATGAAACCAAGATTGAACTATTTGGCCTGAATGCCAAGCGTCACGTCTGGAGGAAACGTGGCACCATCCCTACGGTGAAGCATGGTGGTGGCAGCATCATGCTGTCGGGATGTTTTTCAGCGGCAGGGACTGAAGGACTAGTGGGAAAGATGAACGGAGAAAAATACAGAGAGATCCTTGATGAAGCTCTAGAGCGCTCAGGGCCTCAGACTGGAGCCAAGGTTCACCATCCAACAGGACAACGACCCTAAGCACACAGCCAAGACAACGCAGGAGTGGCTTTGGGACAAGTCTCTGAATGTCCTTGAGTGGCCCAGCCAGAGCCCGGACTTGTACCCGATCGAACATCTCTGGAGAGACCTGAAAATAGCTGTGCAGCGACGCTCCCCATTCAACCTGACAGAGCTTGAGAGGATCTGCAGAGAATTACTGTGATTGTCTGTCTGCCGTTCATTCTCAAGTTTATCTGCCGTTCGTTCGCTGAGGTGTGCTATAGGGACCACACGCCGGTAGCGTTTGACTGGCGACTGAATTGCAACATTCTCTCCCGTTTCTTCCAGGTGAATCGGTAGAGACATTTCAAGTCTGAGCCAATCACAGAGCTCAAGTGGGGAGCCGAAAGGAAACCAACAGGTAGAAAAAAATTGGTAACTTTTCCCGGTGACATCACCCACCTCTTTGCAGCTTGCTAAATGAGCCAGTCACACTTCATAATATACAATGCACACTTACCGGCCAGTTTATTAGGTATACCAGCCTGTTCACGAAAATGGATCGCTCCTACAGACAATGAGTCAGGTGGCCATGGCATGCTGTATAAAACAGGCAGAAAGGCATCGAGACATTCAGTTACATTCAGTGAACGTTAAAATAGGCAAAATCTGTGACATAAGCGAATTTGAGCGTAGTATGATCGTCGGTGCCAGGCACGCTGGATCCAATATCTCAGCAACGTCCGCCCTCCTGGGCTTTTCATGCACAACAGTGTCTAGGGTTTCCTGAGAATGGTGAGACAAAGAAAAAACATCCGGTCAGTGGCAGTACTGTGGGCGAAAACAGCTTGTTGGTGAGAGAGGTCGAAAGAGAATGGCAAGAATCGTGCAAGCTAACAGGCGGGCGACAAACAGACAAATAACAGCGCAGTACAACAGTGGTGTGCCGAATGGCATCTTGGAAAGCACAACTCGTCGATCCTAGTCATGGATGGGCTATTGCAGCGGATGACCACACAGCTAAAGACAAGAAGAAGCAACTCCACTGGGCATGCGATCATCAACACTGGACAATTGAGGAGTGGAAAAACATTGCCTGGTCTGATGAATCCTGGTTCCTGTTGTACCTTGCTGATGGCAGAGTGACAATTTGGCGTAAGCAGCAATAGTCCATGGACTCATCCTGCCTGGTGTCAACGGTACAGGCTGGTGGTGGTGGTGTACCGCCATCCAATCTGTAGCAACTGCGTGATGCCATCGCGTCAGCAAGGACCTAAATCCCTGTGGACTTCAGGCTGTTCAGGCTGTTCTGGAGGGGGTTCGACCCGGTACTAGATGGATGTACCTAATAAACTGGCCGTTGAACGTATAGGATCATGGTATCTAGCCATTTAGCTAACGTTAGCCGTCTAGCTAAAAATATATTTATGGGCTGTATTTGATTATGGAGAGCTAATTAAATAGTTTATTTGTCATCTTGCTAGTTAGTTATCTAGTTGTGGCTATCTGGCTAGTATCACCAAGGGCTTTCTTCAGCAATAGCAACAGTAGCACAGATAGCTAGACCATAAAACAACACACACAGACATGCATTGCCAAACAACACTACTGCCACCTTATGGTTTGGAGTATTTTAAGGCTGGCTGATTACTTCAAGGTCTCTGCTGTGTGACACTCCGTTCAGACGTACTAAGTGTTGTCGGCAGGCAGACGTTTGACAATCTTACCAGTGTGTCTGAACCTTAAGAGATGACAGTCCTAAACACACTGGCTCCACTGATACCACAGACATTCATTTGCTGGGTGGCTGCTTGGCTTGAAGGACAGATAATTAGGCATTGTGGGATTGAAACGCTACCGGATTGTGAACAGTAGTGGGTCTGTGCTGTGAGAGACCCAGACGACTGTGTGAGGAAATCCTAATGGTACAGACAAGCCACCATTATACTACAAATTACCTGCCAGCATTAGTGTCACCCTCGGCCCAATCATTTTCTCTCCCGGATCAATCTGTGCTCTGGCCTCCCTAGTCCTCCATGGGGGCCTGTCTTGGCAATTAGGTATTGATTTTGTTTTCCTTTTATTTTCTGAGCCTGATGACCCAACACCCCTGCAGTCTCTCAGCTCTTCTGCTCCGTGTTCAGTTGTGACAGGCAGGAGACGCAGAAATGTCTCAGTCAGATGGTGAACTACATGGGAGGAAGTTGGGCTGCACCGATTAGGCTGCAGTAGAGAGATCAGTTAAACATCGAACCCAGCGTGACTGTGGATAAGTCTGGACAAGGGGTCATTAAGAAGAGCATATCTGGACACTCCAGAGTATCCTCACATGGGAGTTAATTGGATAATGGGATAGTGCTATTTGATTTAGCATCATTGCATGGAGTGTCAATGAATGGTTTGTAATGGATGGTATGTTCTGCTGTTAGATGATGAAATGTTAGTGGATGGAACACAAGTGTACACAAGAGCTTTGCCCTGACCATTTATTTGTGTAAGTGAGTGTGTTTGTGTGTGTGTGTGTCTCTCTCTCTTTCTGTCACTGTCTCTCTCTCTTTATTTCTTTCTTCTCTCTCTATCTCTGTGTGTGTGTTTGTGTCCATGTGTGTGTGTTTGTATCCCTATGTTTATGACATAAGTTTTTTCAGTCTGGTCAAAGCTGCAGAGACAGTGGGAGCCCCGACCCTAATTACTTCTGATAGAGACAAATTAGATGGTAACACTAGCAGAAATCCAGTTATATGGAATACGTTCATTTATACTGCGTCATGTTCAAATACTACATGAGAGGGATTAAAAAAAATACTTAGCAGACAAAACACAAACATGGCCTGAGAGCTGAGCTGAGGTTAGGTTACAACACATCCGCCACGCTGATCCTCAACACAGAGGCCCCTCAGGGGTGCGTGCTCAGTCCCCTCCTGTACTCCCTGTTCACTCATGACGGCGCGGCCAGGCACGACTCCAACACCATCATTAAGTTTGTCGATGACACAACAGTGGTAGGCCTGATCACCGACAACGACGAGACAGCCTATAGGGAGGAGGTCAGAGACCTGGCCGTGTGGTGCCAGGACAACAAGCTCTCCCTCAACGTGATCAAGAAAAAGGAGATGATTGTGGACTACAGGAAAAAGAGGATCGAGCACGCCCCCATTCTCATCGACGGGGCTGCAGTGGAGCAGGTTGAGAGCTTCAAGTTCCTTGGTGTCCACATCACCAACAAACTAACATGTTCTAAGCACACCAAAACAGTCGTGAAGAGGGCACAACAAAACCTATTCCCCCCTCAGGAAACTGAAAAGATTTGGCATGGGTCCTCAGATCATCAAAAGGTTCGAGAGAGGATCCTGACTGGCTGCAACACTGCCTGGTATGGCAACCGCTCGGCCTCCGACCGCAAGGCACTACAGAGGGTACTGCGAACAGCCTAGGACATCACTGGGGCCAAGCTTCCTACCATCCAGGACCTCTATACCAGGCAGTGTCAGAAAAAGGCCCTAAAAATTGTCAAAGACTCCAGCCACTCTAGTCATAGACTGTTCTCTCTGCTACCACACGGCAAGTGGTACCGGATCGCCATGTCTAGGTCCAAAACAGCTTCTACCCCAAGCCATAAGACCCCCCCCGTTTTTCCTATTTTGTTGCATTACAACCTGTAAATTAAATAGATTTTGATTTTGATTTCATGTAATGGACATACACAAAATAGTCCAAATTGGTGAAGTGAAATGAAAAGAAAAACGTGTTTCAAAAAATGCTATGAAACCCTTAAATAAGATCTTGTGCAACAAATTACCTTCAGAAGTCACATAATTAGGTATATACAGTCCACCTGTGTGCAATCTAGGTGTCACATGATCTGTCACATGATCTCAGTATTTATACACCTGTTCTGAATGGCCCCAGAGTCTGCAACACCACTAAGCAAAGGGCACCACCAAGCAAGCGGGATCATGAAGACCAAGGCGCTCTCCAAACAGGTCAGGGACAAAGTTGTGGAGAAGTACAGATAAGGGTTGGGTTCTAAAAAAAGTATCAGAAGTATCAGAAACTTTGAACATCCCACGGAGCACCATTAAATCCATTATTAAATCATGAAAAGAATATGGCACCACAACAACCCTGCCAAGAGAGGGCCGCCCACCAAAACACACAGACCAGGCAAGGAGGGCATTAATCAGAGAGGCAACAAAGAGACCAAAGATCCCTCTGCAGGAGCTGCAAAGCTCCACAGCGAAGATTGAAGTATCTGTCCATAGGACCACTTTAAGCCATACACTCCACAGAGCTGTGCTTTATGGAAAAGTGTCCAGAAAAAATCCATTGCTTAAAGAAAAAATAAGAGGCATGTGGGAGACTCCCCAAACATATGGAAGAAGGTACTCTGGTCAGATGAGACTAAAATGTAACTTTTTACCCATCAAGGAAAACGCTATGTCTGGCGCAAACCCAACACCTCTCATTACCGCGAGAGCACCATCCCCACAGTAAACCATGTTGGTGGCAGCATCATGCTGTGGGAATGTTTTTCATCGGCAGGGACTGGGAAACTGGTCAGAATTGAAGGAATGATGGATGGGGCTAAATACAGGGAAATTCTTGAGGAAAACCTGTTTCAGTCTTCCAGAGATTTGAGACTGGGACGGATGTTCACCTTCCAGCAATGACCCTAAGCATACTGCTAAAGCAACACTCGAGTGATTTAAGGGGAAACATTTAAATGTCTTGGAATGGCCTAGTCAAAGCCCAGACCTCAATCCAATTGAGAATCTGAGGTATGACTTAAAGATTGCTGTACACCAGCGGAACCCATCCAACTTGAAGGAGCTGGAGCAGTTTTGCCTTAAAGAATGGGAAAAAATCCTAGTGGCTAGATGTGCCAAGCTTATAGAGACATACCCCAAGAGACTTGCAGCTGTAATTTCTGCAAAAGGTGGCTCTACAAAGTATTGACTTTGGGGGGGGTGAATAGTTATGCATGCTCAAGTTCTGTTTTTTTGTCTTATTTCACAATAAAAAATATTTTGCATCCTCAAAGTGGTAGGCATGTTCTGTAAATCAAATGATACAAACCCCCCAAAAATCTATTTTACTTACAAGTTTCAAGGCATCAAAATAGGAAAAATGCCAAGGAGGTGAATACTTACACAAGCCACTAGTGTTTTTYCAGACTGCAGTAAAGTATAATGTAGTATTTACTGTAGTATTTTAGCAAACTGTAGTGTACTGTAGTATTTTTGGGGACATTACTGTCGTATTTACTAAAGTGTTTCTGTTTTTTAACTGGAAAAAAACTATTTTCCATTATCTGTAGGCTGGTAGTTAGATAGGTAAGTAGGTAGCTAGGACTTGATTCTGAATGGAGAGTTCAGAGCTTCTGCTCTTTTCTATAACCTGTAGGGAACACAATATATGGTCTATATGTATGCATGTAAGTTTCTCACTTACAGGTGGCACAAATTGGGTTATGGAGAAGGGGAATTGGCAGGGTATATACAAATACTGTAGTATTTACTCTACCTACATGTACATATTACCTCAACTAACCGGTGCCCCCGCACATTAACTCTGTACCGGTACCCCCCGTATATAGTCTTACTATTGTTATTTTACTGCTGCTCTTTAATTACTTGTTACTTTAATTTCGTATTCTTATCCGCATTTTTTAAAACTGCATTGTTGGTTAGGGGCTCGTAAGTAAGCATTTCACTGTAAGTTCTACACCTGTTGTATTCGGCGCATGTGACTAATAACATTTTATATGATTTGATTTGATATAGAAAAACACCCCTAACACTGAATTCTGAACGCAAATAGACAAATAGAGATGTGCCTTTGATTCCATACAGAAGATGAAGATGTAAATGTATAGGGCTATGCCAAGGAATTGTAGCAAGGCAGACCAACTATTCCAAGGCTGTCAAAAAAGAGGGGGTGCTTGGGAGAATAAAGGAGAAGAAAGGAGAAGAAATTGAGAGAGTAAAGCCTTGGGCCATGTATAGCAGAGAGAGAGGATTAAGATAAGAGAGAAAAATAGTAAAAAAGAAACAGAAAAGGAGTGGGTAAGTAAACAGAAGGGGGAGAAAGGCTTGCCAGGAGAGCTGGGCTCAGGGTTGCTCAGTTTGCACAGAAATGTCAGAAACAGTGTGACATTGTCCCGTGCAGCCTCCCCTGATGCCTGCAGTCCGTCACAACAGAGACAAACACATCACACTGCCACCACTTACTGCTACACAGACCACCATACTGAAATCTCATATCCATACAGTAAAACACACACAAATCCAATTTGCATAATTTCCATGGTAGTTTAGAAGGCTTGTTTAGGGAAATGATGCTTCTATGGTATAGTTAAGTTATTCTTGAAGCAAAATGCAGAACAAATGCAGGTTAAAGGGTGAGGTAAATAAAATAAGGCAAAGCACAGAAACATGATTGGTGCTCACACATTGTTATCCAAATCACACACACATAAGAAAAACACAAATACACTCATGTATAGGCAGTGTTTCACATGAATGTAAAGTATGGGAGAGTTAGGGTTAACCCTGGTGGCGTGTGGTCCAGGGGCCATATTACTGACAGGCCAGGACAGACTGGGGGTCCAAGACCCGTCCACCTCTGTGATTAATGAGGCAGGGGTCAGGGGACAAATGCTGAGTTCCTGATTAGGAAGGTATTGGCAGAGGGCATAAATATGGGACTGATCCCTGTAACCTCATCTCCCACCCACCCCCGTCCACCCCTCCCACATAGACAGCTACATTGCAACTGTGCACCTACATGAACAAATACTGTAGTGTATAATACAGTTGGAATACTTTAGTATTCACTGTATTATTTTTGCAGACATTACTGTACTATTCACTGTAGTGGTTTTTTGCAGACTTTAGTATTTACTGTAGTATACTATAAAATACTACAGTATACTGTAGTATTTACTCTAGTGTTTTTGCAGACTGCAGTAAAGTATAATGTAGTATTTACTGTAGTATTTTAGCAAACTGTAGTGTACTGTAGTATTTTTGGGGACATTACTGTCGTATTTACTAAAGTGTTTCTGTTTTTTAACTGGAAAAAAACTATTTTCCATTATCTGTAGGCTGGTAGTTAGATAGGTAAGTAGGTAGCTAGGACTGGATTCTGAATGGAGAGTTCAGAGCTTCTGCTCTTTTCTATAACCTGTAGGGAACACAATATATGGTCTATACTTGGCATGTAAGTTTCTCACTTACAGGTGGCACAAATTGGGTTATGGAGAAGGGGATTGGCAGGGTATATACAAATACTGTAGTATTTACTACAGTAAAAAAAAAAGTGGACTGTAGGGTTTTGTGAATAATACTGTAGTATTTACCATAGTATTCAACAGTATACTACACAATTCTATACTAAGTACTACAGATGATTGAGGGATACTACAATGTGTAGTATAGTATGCTACAGTATACTACAGTTTACTACAGAAGTCTACAGAAAATGTATCCCCCTGCCCCCCCCCCCCCCCCAGCCCACACCAACCATGAGCAGTGTAGCAGTGAAGTGAGAGCAGGGATTGAATTGACTCCTCTGTACATCATCAGTCCTATCCCTCATTTCAATTTGATTTACCATGGCAACTGCTCCAAAGAGATGTCAGATGAAGACATAGTGAAATTAAATCAAGACCAGAGTGTCTATGAAACATATAATTGCAAATAAAACAAATCAGCATCCATCTTATTAAACCGAGTCACGGGAGGACCTGAATGTACTTTGTAGATAAAAATTGAATCCAAACTAGGCAGAAAATGAGTTCTGCAAAGTGATGGCAGCTGAGTTTGCGAAACCTTGAGTTAACTTGTCTCCGTAAACGGATTCAGACTTAAAACTAAGATGATTCATCTGTATTTTGGCCTAAACCTCCATAACCCAATAAAACCTAGCCTGCTGGGTATTTGTCATATTCCTGAATCCCACACAATTCGCTGCGAGGCTTTTAGCCATAACTTTATAAAGAGCTACAGGGAACTCTAAAGTAGTTCCATCATTTGGCCCTTTGGCTATTAGAAAAACCTGCTTTGGTTCACAATATTAGTTCTATGTGCAACCAAAAACCCTGTGCCTACTGTTTTATAGCCCCAGTGATAGCTAGCACATCATTATGCTTTCATTAGCCTAGCTGTAAAGATCCATACAGGCAAACACTGCAGTTGAAGACTATTGTCACCATGGGGAATAACACTGTGTTACTCTACTGACTGTGTGATTAATGTCTCTTGCCTGATGACTTTTCACCCTTATCTTCTGCTGCTACAGCTGCTGCTGAGTGTTATGTACAGTATATTTGTTTGTGTGCTAATGATATGAGCACAAGTCAGCTCTTTACAGAGTTAGGTCCTGATATCATCTCTGCTCTGTCTCATTACCCTTTTGTGTTGTGCAAACTCACTGTCTCTGTCTTTCTTTCGCTATCTCTCTCACACACTAATACAGACACACGCACACCCACTAACACACACGCACACGCACAGGAGGGTGAGGTCCTCTGTGACTGGTGTAAGCCAAAAGTGTTTGAGGTTGTCACAGTAACCAGCCCAGAGAGGTTGAGGAGAGAATGAGGACAAGGGACCAGAGCCGGGGATAGCAGAGCAGCAGAGCCAGCTGGAGGACAGAGGAAAAAGTTCAGACCTCCAAAGGCTCTGCTCTGTTTCCCTGACTTTTTAATTTATTTCTGCAGCACACAGAAGAGGAGAGGAGAAAGGAGATGTCATCCACTCTCCAAATAGTCTGCTTCCTGTGTGAGTCATTAAACAACATACACACAACAACAATAGTCCCGTAAAATGAAAAAAAGGAATGAAAGCTCAAATGATAATGCTCACCTTTCTATGGTCACATTGTCTGACAAGGTATGAAACACGTGTATTATTCTGACACATTAATGGGGGCAAAACATGTTTTCTTCAGAGATTCTTGATGAATGTTTTTCAAAGTTCAGTCTTGGTGGATGTCTTTCAAAATTGAAGATATAGTCAATTATGTTCTTAAGTACGGAACACAAATAATCAATATGACACCATAATTACTCCTGCATTTTCCTGGACATTTTTTGTCCTCTCAGCTGCTTTCAGCTCGTCTCAGACATCAGACCACCATTAACGCAGCAAAATGAAGTCGGGTCAAAGAACGGTCACAGCTGACAGTGGCAGTAGGCTGATGATGACACTGCATCACTATCTTCATACCAGTTTTCCCCTAACCGTGGTCATCTTCACTAGGAACTAAAATAAGGCAAATTACCCAAAACGTGGAGGGAGTCCCTGAACTTGTTCAATCATAAATGATTTCGTTCTCCATTGCAAAATGTTTAGCACATTTTTGCACTGATTAATACGACCCTGGTCAACATTGCCATAGATAAGCAAAGAGAGCACCGCCACCTACCTGTAGGTGAGCCCTCCAGCACCTCCCCAGCGTAGCGGGTCTCCTTGAAGATGGGCCTGTTGTCATTCTGGTCGTTGACGTCCACCAGCAGGGCTACAGGACCCTCCACCAGCTTCCCACTCAGGTCTGTCACAGACACCTCCAGCTGCAGACAGGACACACAAGGGTCAAAGGTCAGGACAGGAGTTCAGTTATACAGCTGGTGTGTCAAGGTTTATACAGAATGACATTCATTTAGACTAGTGAAAGCATAGAATACCTGATTGTCTGTTACACGCCTGAGAGATAAATGTATCGGAAAAAGCGCAATTCAATCAAAAACTAGTCAATCAAAAACACACACACGGCACACACACACACACACACACACACACGGCACACAGGCAGGTAGCACATAGTACACAGTAACTACAATATTTCACCATTCTTAAAAGAACTGTAAACTCTATGTAAAGAGCGGCGAGTCGCGCCAATCGAGTACTACTCATTTGTCTCTGTTCTCTCTCTCTTTCCCAACACTACAGCAGCAGAGACTATCATTTTATGAATAGATGGACAGTGATAAAAGTTAACGGCCATCATTTTAATCTCTCAACCAGCAGGAGAAACGAGTGCTAGCTAGTTCCTGTTCCTGACTTGAGCAGATGGATCTGGTGTTAGTGACCTGTGCTGCTCTGCCATGTTACTGAGGAGCAGACACAATGAGAGGACACATTAGGCCTGCCCTCAGATATGAAGAGGTCCTACAAAGCTTCAAACCACAGGAAGCCGTTCAAACCCACTTCCCAGCTAGAACATAACGTTCTGAGAACCATGTCCTATGGTTATTTTGCCTACAGCCTTCCCACAATGTTCTGGGAATGGTACAGGATACCTAGGTAGAAGATAGCGTTCTGAGAACCATATGTTTCTTAGGTGGGAATTTCAGTATAACATTTCCTACAGGTTTCCTTGTGGTTTTATTTAAAGTAATGTTTTCAAATTGATCAAAGAACGTTAAGAAACAATGTTCTTCTGTGGGAATTTCAGTACTTCAGCATAACGTTTCCTACAGGTGTTTCCTCGTGTTCTCAGAACATTAAGAAAACTTTCCATAAAAAAAACACAAAAAAATGTTAGTAACGTTGAAAGAACCTTCTAAGAATGTTATTTAAAATAAATATACATTCTGTTCTCAACGACAACAAAACTCTCTCTATCCTCTGTGTGATCACGCTCTCTGCGGCCGATGTGAGTAAGACCTTTAAACAGGTCAACATTCACAAGGCCGCGGGGCCAGACGGATTACCAGGACGTGTACTGCGAGCATGCGCTGACCAACTGGCAGGTGTCTTCACTGACATTTTCAACCTCTCCCTGTCCGATTCTGTAATGCCAACATGTTTTAAGCAGACCACCATAGTGCCTGTGCCCAAGAACACGAAGGTAACCTGCCTAAATGACTACCGACCCGTAGCACTCAGGTCTGTAGACATGAAGTGCTTTGAAAGGCTGGTCATGGCTCACGTCAACACCATTATCCCAGAAACCCTAGACCCACTTCAATTTGCATACCGCCCGAACAGATCCACAGACGATGCAATCTCTATTACACTCCACACTGCCCTTTCCCACCTGGACAAAAGGAACACCTACACTCCCGTTCAAAAGTTTGGGGTCACTTACAAATGTCCTTGTTTTTAAAGAAAAGCAATTTTTTTGTCCATTTAAATAACATCAAATTGATCAGAAATACAGTGTAGACATTGTTAATGTTGTAAATTACTATTGTAGCTGGAAACGGCAGATTTTTTATGGAATATCTACATAGGCGTACAGAGGCCCATTATCAGCAACCATCACTCCTGTGTTCCAATGGCACGTTGTGTTAGCTAATCCAAGTTTATAATTTTAAAAGGCTAATTGATCATTAGAAAACTCTTTTGCAATGATGTTAGCCCAGCTGAAAACTGTTGTCCTGATTAAAGAAGCAACAAAACTGGCCATCTTTAGACTAGTTGAGTATCTGGAGCATCAGCATTTGTGGGTTCGATTACAGGCTCAAAATGGCCAGAAACAAATAACTTTCTTCTGAAACTCATCAGTCTATTCTTGTTCTGAGAAATGAAGGCTATTCCATGTGAGATATTGCAGAGAAACTGAAGATCTGGTACAACGCTGTGTACTACTCCCTTCACAGAACAGCGTGAACTGGCTCTAACCAGAATAGAAAGAGGAGTGTGAGGCCCCGGTGCACAACTGAGCAAGAGGACCAATACATTAGAGTGTCTAGTTTGAGAAACAGACGCCTCACAAGTCCTCAACTGGCAGCATCATTAAATAGTACCCGCAAAACACCAGTCTCAATGTCAACAGTGAGGAGGTGACTCCGGAATGCTGGCCTTCTAGGCAGAGTTGCAAAGAAAAAGCCATATCTCTGTCCACTGTCTGTGTTCTTTTGCCCATCTTAATCTTCTATTTTTATTGGCCAGTCTGGGATATGGCTTTTTCTATGCAACTCTGCCTAGTAGGCCAGCATCCCGGGGTCGCCTCTTCACTGTTGAAGTTGCCATACAGGTCATACACATTTCCCATTATAAATCAGACCTGTCGTCAAACTGTGCACGTGTGAACGAGCATGAACTAAAACTCTGCCTGAATTAACGCCCATCATTCACCTTTTATGGTGACAATAACGCCATTATTGGCTGCATACTTTGGTAGTATTGGAATTAGGCCAAGACGGTATATCTAAAGGAAATATCAATGGCGAACTTGATCAAATGTCTTTGGAGGTGTTGGCAGAAGTTTTTTTTTTCAGTGACATTTGCTGTATCGGACCGTTTCTGAAACACAAAAACAATTGCAAACTACTGTGGACCTGTAAACAGATCGTTTGAATTCAATAATGTTTTGCATTGACTTTCTCCCAAACCTAAATGTGCTGCAATGCCCACGAATTCTGAAACATTGTCTTCTCTGAAAAATGTTTGAACTACAATAGGCCTACTTACAGTGGTAGCCTACACACTTCAATGCAACATATCAACTGTCTGTTCACCTGTAAAATGTTACTGTAGCCTATGTTATAAACTACGCTCCCTATCCGATGCATAGAGCAAATACTTGAAATCATAATAGCCTATCTAATAGGATCATTTAAATTAGAGATAAGGTCATTTGTTGTATGGCTACTTGGGGAACATGAACTCATCATGGCCAGAAAAGGTGCAATGTTCATGATATATGTATTACGTTTATAAATGAAACAGTGTCTACTCGAGAAATGTGACATTACAGTATTCAGACGTAGCCTACAAACGTCAATGGAAAAGGTGAACTGCTGTTCTACCGTTACATTTTGGATCGCATAGAGCAAAATACTTTAAACACCGGAAGCTTATCTATTTACTACTGAGAAGTGGGTCCAGTTAAATGAGAGATGGGACAAACGGTAGCATATCCTAACTTGTTGTAGGCCTATTGACTATTTTGTACGAAACCATCAGTCAGAAAAGGTGAGGAATTTATTATGCAATGATCATGGAAATTAAAAAATAATCAGAAATATATACTTTTTGGTTATGAATACATGATAATATATTCCCCATTTGCACAAGGCTACTTTTGCCTTCTTGCAATACAATTCTTCAACCACTAGAAACTGCATACGCATGGTCTAAAGTTTGTGGGAGGACAAGCACATGCTCATGTTTAGTTTTAAAAAAATGCCAATTTTTGGGTGACAACTGGCACAAGCATGTTTTGTGGCATATTTTGTGCATACCCAACATGTATAAATTAGGCCCCTGGAGCCAGACTATACGTAAGCCCCCAGTACTCCTCCTGGCTTCCTCTGCCATTCCTGGCTTCTCATTAGTCTCTCTCAGTACTCCTCCTGGCTTCCTCTGCCATTCCTGGCTTCTCATTAGTCTCTCTCTCTCTCTCTCTCTCTCTCTCTCTCTCTCTCTCTCTCTCTCTCTCTCCAGTGCCCGACCATAACTAAGCTCCTGTGCTGCAATGGAAGCAAATCCCTGCCAGCAATGTTCCAACATCCAGCGGCGGAAAAGCCTTCCCAAAGGTGAATCTATGTATATGGCAGCAAAGGAGAGACAAACTCCATATTAATGCTCATGGATTTTGGCAATATGATGTTCGACGAGGCAGGTGTCCACATTACTTTGGTCGTAGTGTATATCCCATATGTTTTGATGTTTGCTTGCCTGTTGTTTGCGTGGACATGGTTGCTGGAGAGATGAGATTGTGAGTTTTCTCGTGTGCAGGCACCATGAGTTGAGAGTCCAACAGTATCGCTGATGAAGACAAGAGGTAGAGGAAACTGGCCCCCTCATAAAATACCCTGCTAACTTGCCATACTGTAGTCTGTCTGTGTGCTGCTGCTTCCCCACCGACTACACCGCCCGAGGAGTGAGAAGAGGAGTTGATGATCTATAGGGCCATTAGGCCTCTAACCCCTAACTCTCTCACTTTACTTGCATCTCTCGTCATACACCCATACCATTAGCCGTTAGCTTCCTCGGGCCACCAGTTGGAGATAGAAGATTTAAACAAATAGAGGAGAAAGAGGACGAAGAGGTATGAACCTGGTGTTGATAAAGACGGGGAGTGGTGTCATGCCATTACTGATAGTGAGGGAGCAGGAGCAGCTAATATGCTAGATAAGATGAGGAGTAGAGCACCGACACCACTCTCTGTGATGGATACCTTTGGTCTGGTCTTTCTGAGGAGATTATCCCTGTTAGCTATTCCTATTGGACCAGCAGCACGAGAAGAAGGGGCATTTTGTTTTGCTTATGTGTGTTCAGAATAGGGTAGACAAAAGGATGATGTTAGAATGACACAAAATGATGTATGTTTGAGCGGGGGGGGGGGGGAGGGGGTGGGGAGGGGGGCAAGGGGGGTTAGCGGCTCCTTAGTGTTTCATCTGCTTGAAATGACACTATCAACAGTCTGCGGAACTGAACACGGTCAAGGTACCGGTACGTGATGGTTTCTAAGACAGAATCTTATATCAGACGTGCACATGAGCATAATGAAGTAGCTCTCCATATAAACTTCTTACTCTGAGTCGGGTAGGAAAAATGAACATCTTTATATTCAGCGTTGAACGTGGACGCACACAGTACGAGGTTAAAACGCTCTGGTGACGGGTGGATTCTTTAATCCTCAGGCAACACTTGACCACATTTGCATGCCCACCAATATGCCCGTTGTATTCCGGGAAACTCAATATTCCATTTTTGGAGTCGACACATACTAGAACATCATATCCTGTTTAAAAACTAAACCCGCAAAAAGTTGTGTCCCGGTTATAGAGACAAAACCCGAATAAGATGCCCCCTGGACATCTGATCTAAGACGGGATACTGTGGCATAAACAAGATCTTATCCCCTTTACTGTTGTTTCTTCCATCTGCACCCAAGCTTCAGTTTGCGCATATCGCGGTTGTGTGGATAATGTTTTCCCATCCTGACTTCAACACAAATAACTTAAATATAGGCTATACCTGCGCCGCAGTTCGAGCTGCCACATAACAATTCCACAATTTATTTGCGATACACCGTAGCCTACTGGCTTAGGCTCCTTTCACCGGCTAATTTAGATACGTTTCCTGTTTATAATTTAGGCCATATATAATTTCGAACAATTTGGTAGGCCATTTGTTTGTCAAACCTATAGTTTGATACATGCAGCTTCTCTTCTGTATCATAAATGGTTGCCACCAGAAGTAAATAAAGTTATGCAATAAACACTATAGCCATTGATAGAATGAATGCATTAAGTAATTAGTTAACACCAGTGAGTTGTCTGTTTAGTTTATGGACCTGGGAGAAAATGCAACTAATTCCAAAACCCAGTAGGAAAGATTGTTTTAAGCAACATGAAAGCTGAGAAAACAATGGAACCGTTCTGGTAAGACTTCAGCGCTTGGTACATATTTATGTGATTGTAAAAACTCTGCTGGCATAACAGTGTCAAAGAAAGCTCAAACAAGTCTACACGCGCATTCATATTTTTCAAGAGACACTGAAAAGAAGAAATCATAATTCTCACACCCCTGTCGCGAACAAAAAATGTATATTTAGTGTTTGTATAATTTTACTGCAAAAAAGTAATATTATATTAGAGGCATTACATGTGAGAGGTTATAGCCTACACGTCGTGTCCACATTTCAGACTATTCCATTTAACCCGTGATCGACGATATCAAAAGTGCGTATGTAACAGTTCTCCAGAATTATAAAGACGCTAGCAAGCCGAGTCATGGATTAAGCTACTCTCCGTACTACTGTACGCAAGCTAAAAGTGTCCCGTGACTAAGAGAGGAGGCTTGGCTCAGAGACTCTGACTCTTGAGTATTAAAGTTCAGCTGTTGTGTCAGATGTTGGGATTGTTGTTTGGCCTGGCTCTGGCTACAGCCGGAATAGATCCCCCTGATGAGTGGAGGGATGCCCCACAGGGCGGATCACTTACTGCACCGTAGGCTGTTGATACATGAATAAGTGATACAGCTCTAGAGAGTCTTAAGAGGGGAGGATTGGGGAAGCAATATTTTACGTCTCAGTGGCTGACCACCTCTTCTGGATGGGCCACATAACGCTCACCCTCAGATAGCCACTTTTACACAGGATGAGGGAGGGGTAGAGAGAGAGAGGGGCAACACACTCTGAGAGAGAGGGGGTTGGAGAGAGAGAGAAGGGGCTGTGGTTGCTATGCAGCGAGGTTGGCCAGCCCACAGTCGGGACGCAGGCCAGGCGTGGAGGTGGTGGCTGTGAGACGGCTATGCGAGAGAGAGAGAGAGGCCGCAGGACCGTTGCCGGTGAGAGAGAGAGGGGGTTTGAGAGAGAGAGGGGTGTGAGAGAGAGAGAGAGAGAGAGACGAGAGAACAGAGCGAGAAGAGAGAGAG
>NC_036842.1:62986128-63016789 GCF_002910315.2 Salvelinus sp. IW2-2015
GCTATGCTGAGGGTGGAGCTTCATTGGCCATCCAGAAGAGGTGCAGCCACTGAGACGCTAACATACTGCTCCCCAATCCCTCCCCCCTCAAGACCCTCTACAGGCCTGTATCACTTATTCATGTATTCAACAGCTCCTACCGGTGCAGTATGTCTCTCTCTCTCACCCCCTCCCTCTCCCTGTGTAAAAGTGGCTATGCTGAGGGTGGAGCTTCATTGGCCATCCAGAAGAGGTGCAGCCACTGAGACGCTAACATACTGCTCCCCAATCCCTCCCCCCTCAAGACCCTCTACAGGCCTGTATCACTTATTCATGTATTCAACAGCTCCTACCGGTGCAGTATGTGCCCGGCCTGGCATCCCCTCATCAGGGGGATCTCTCCGGCTTAGCAGAGCACAGGCCAAACAAACAAATCCCAACATCTGACACAAACAAGCTGACTTTAATACTCAGAGTCAGAGTCTGAGCCCAAGCCTCTTCTTAGTCAGGGACCACTTTTACATGCGTACAGTAGTACGGAGAGTAGCTTATATCCCGCTTAAGGTCTTATTCTGGAGAAACTGTTTACATACACTTTTGATATCTCGCTCACGAGGTTAAATGGAATAGTAACTGAAATGTGGACACTGACTGTAGGCCTATAACCTCTCACATGTAGCCTCATATAATATTACATTTTTGCAGTAAAATTATACAACAAATATACATTTTGTCTCGGGAACAGGGGTGGAGAAATATGATTTCTTTCTTTCAGTGTCTCTTGAAAAAATATGAATGCGCGTGTAACTTGTTTGAGACTTTCTTTGACACTGTTATGCAAGCAGACAGTATTTCAACCACATAAAATATGTACCCAAGACGAACTGAAGTCTTACCAGAACCGCGTTCCATTGTTTTCTCAGCTTTCATTTGCTTAAAACAATCTTTCTACTGTTTTGGAATTATTGCATTTTCTCGCAGGTCCATAAACTAAACAGACAACTTCACTGGTGTTAACTAGATTACTAATGCATTCATTCTATCAATGTAAAGTGTTATTCTGGTGAGCACTACTTTATTTACTTCTGGGGCAACAATTTATGACAGAAGAGAAGCTGCATGTATCAAACTATAGTTGACAAACAAATGGCCTACCAAATGTCGGAAATTATTATATGGCCTAAATTATAAACAGAAACGTATCTAAATTAGCGGTGAAAGGAGCCTAAGCCAGTAGGCTACGGTGTATCAGCAAAATAAATTGTGGAATTGTTATGGCAGCTCGAACTGCGCAGGTATAGCCTACTATTTAAGTTATTTGTTTGACAATCAGATGGAAACATTATCACACAACACCCATGATATGCGAAACTGAGCTTGTGCAGATCGGAAAAACAACAGTAAAGGGGATAAGATGTTTACATGCCACAGTATCCCGTCTTAGATCAGCATGTCCCAGGCATCTTATCCGGGTTTCTCATAACCGGGACACAAGCTTTTTCGGGTTATTTTAAACAGGATATGATGTTTATATGTGTCGACTCAAAAATGGAATACTTGAGTATCCCGAATAACAACGGGATATTGGTGGGCATGCAAATGTGGTCAATGTGCCTGAGGATTAAAATCCACCCGTCGACCAAGCGATTTAACATCGTAAATGTGTCGTCCACTTCAACGCTGAAATAAGATGTTCATTTTTCCCTACCCGACTCAGAGTAAAAGTTTATATGGAGAGCTACTCATTATGCTCATTGCACTCTGATATAAGATTCTGTCTTAAGAAACCATCACGTACCGGTACCTTGAACGTGTTTCATCCCAGACTGGATCAGTGTCATTTCAACAGATGAACATAAGGAGCCGCTCTCAAACATAACATCATTTGTGTCATTCTAACATCACCTTTGTCTACCCTATCACACAATAAGCAAAACAAATGCCCCTTCTTCCTCTCTGCTGTCCAATAGGAATAGCTAACAGGATAATTCCCCAGAAAGACCAGACCAAAGGTATCCATCACAGAGAGTGGTGTCGGTGCTCTACTCCTCTCTTATCTAGCATATTAGCTGCTCCTGCTCCCCTCACTATCAGTAATGCATGACACCACTCCCCGTCTTTATCACACAGGTCATCCTCTCTCCCTCTTTCTCCCTCTATTTCTCTCTATCTCCAATGGTGGGCCCCAGGCCCAGAGAACAAGGCATAATGGTAGTAATGACAGAGATGCAAGTAAAGTGAGAGAGTTAGGGGTTAGAGGCCTAATGGCCCTATAGATCATCAACTCCTCTTCTCACTCCTCGGCGGTGTAGTCGGTGGGGAAGCAGCAGCACACAGACAGACTACAGTACAGTAGCAGGGTATTTATGAGGGGCCATTTCCTCTACCTCTGTCTTCATCAGCGAAACTGTTGACTCTCAACTAATGGTGCTCACACGAGAAAACTCACAATCTCATCTTCTCCAGCAAACCATGTCCCACGCAAACACACAGGCAACAAACATAAAAACATATGGGATATACACTACAAGACCAAAAGTATGTGGACACCTGCTCGTCGAACATCATATTCCAAAATCATGAGCATTAATATGGAGTTTGTCTCTCCTTTGCTGCCATAACAGATTCCACCCTTCTGGGAAGGCTTTCCACTAGATGTTGGAACATTGCTGCAGGGATTTGCTTCCATTCAGCCACAGGAGCATTAGTTAGGTCGGGCACTGATGTTGCTCCAGAGTCCAATGGCAGCAAGCTTGACACCACTCTAGCAGAAGCTTGGCATTGGTGCTCTTAGGGTTGTGTGCGGCTGCTCGGACATGGAAACCTATTTCATGAAGCTCCCAACGAACAGTTATTGTGCTGACGTTGCTTCCAGAGGCAGTTTGGAACTCGGTAGTGAGTGTTGCAAACGAGGACAGACATTTTTTTACGCGCTACACGCTTCAGCACTCGACAGTCACGATCTGTGAGCTTGTGTGGCCTACCACTTTGTGGCTGAATCGTTGTTGCTCCTAGACGTTTCCACGTCACAACAACAGTACTTACAGTTGACTGGGGAAGCTCTAGCAGGTCAGAAATTTGACAAACTCACTTGTTGGAAAGGTGGCACGTTGAAAATCACTGAGCTCTTCAGTAAGGTCATTGTACTGCCAATGTTTGTGTATGGAGATTGCATGGCTGTTTGCTCGATGTTATACACCTGTCCAACGATGTTGAGTTAATAAATAATAATAAAAATAAAAATAGTAACACTAGAGTAGAGCTACAGTGGGGAGAACAAGTATTTGATACACTGCCGATTTTGCAGGTTTTCCTACTTACAAAGCATGTAGAGGTCTGTAATTTCTATCATGGGTACACTTCAACTATGAGAGACGGAATCTAAAACAAAAATCCTGAAAATCACATTGTATGATTTTTAAGTAATTAATTTGCATTTTATTGCATGACATAAGTATTTGATACATCAGAAAAGCAGATCTTAATATTTGGTACAGAAACCTTTGTTTGCAATTACAGAGATCATACGTTTCCTGTAGTTCTTGACCAGGTTTGCACACACTGCAGCAGGGATTTTGGCCCACTCCTCCATACAGATCTTCTCCAGATCCTCAGGTTTCGGGGCTGTCGCTGGGCAATACGGACTTTCAGCTCCCTCCAAAGATTTTCTATGGGTTCATTGGAGACTGGCTAGGCCACTCCAGGACCTTGAGATGCTTCTTCGGTGCCACTCCTTAGTTGCCCTGGCTGTGTGTTTCGGGTCTTGTCATGCTGAAGACCCAGCCACGACCCATCTTCAATGCTCTTACTGAGGGAAGAGGTTGTTGGCCAAGATCTCGCGATACATGGCCCCATCCATCCTCCCCTCAATACGGTGCAGTCATCCTGTACCCTTTGCAGAAAAGCATCCCCAAAGAATGATTTTCCACCTCCATGCTTCACGGTTGGGATGGTGTTCTTGGGTTGGACTCATCCTTCTTCTTCCTCCAAACACGGCGAGTGGAGTTTAGACCAAAAAGCTCTATTTTTGTCTCATCAGACCACATGACCTCTCCCATTCCTTCTCTGGATCTCCAGATGGTCATTGGCAAACTTCAGACGGGCCTGGACATGCGCTGGCTTGAGGCAGTGGACTTGCGTGCGCTGCAGGATTTAATCCATGACGGTGTAGTGTGTTACTAATGGTTTCTTTGAGACTGTGCCCAGCTCTCTTCAGGTCATTGACCAGGTCTGCCGTGTAGTTCTGGGCTGATAACTCACCTTCTTATGATCATTGATGCCCCACGAGGTGAGATCTGCATGGGAGCCCAGACCGAGGGTGATTGACCGTCATCTTGAACTTCTTCCATTTTCTAATAATTGCGCCAACAGTTGTTGCCTTCTCACAAGCTGCTTGCCTATTGTCCTGTAGCCCATCCCAGCCTGTTGCATGTCTACAATTTTATCCCTGATGTCCTTATACAGCTCTCTGGTCTTGGCCATTGGGAGAGGTTTGGAGTCTGTTTTGATTGAGTGTGTGGACAGGTGTCCTTTATACAGTACGAGTTCAAACAGGTGCAGTTAATACAGGTAATGAGTGGAGAACAGAGGGCTTCTTAAAGAAAAACTAACAGGTCTGTGAGAGCCGGAATCTTACTGGTTGGTAGGTGATCAAATACTTATGTCATGCAATAAAATGCAAATTAATTACTTAAAAATCATACAATTGTGATTTTCTGTATTTTTGTTTTAGATTCCGTCTCTCACAGTTGAAGTGTACCTATGATAAAAAATTACAGACCTCTACATGCTTTATAAGTAGGAAAACCTGCAAAATCGGCAATGTATCAAATACTTGTTCTCCCCACTGTATATTATAGGAGTACCAGTACCGGATTTATTTTTTTACAATCAAACACATATACTAATCCTGACAACCATACACACACGCACGGTCCCACTGCTCCACAGATGGCAAACACACACACACACACACACACACACACACACACACACACACACACACACACACACACACAGCAACACCACACCACACACACACACACACACACACACACACGCACAACGGAGCAGGAAAACATGAATAGGGTAACAGCTAAATTAGATAACACATTCATTTAGGGATATTTAGAGACACAAAAGGTTTCTTTCAGAGACAGGGATTTATAAACAGGCCCCCCTGTGAGTCCTATTGAAAGTCTCCCTGACATACACACCTCACAGCACGCCGTGCCTGAGTGACTAAGATAACATTAGCTGTGATTGAGGCACCTTACGTCTGATCATTGGAGAATGTATCACATCAACAGAGCCGTCATCTGCATGGGAGACAAAGGAAGCATCTTACATAAGCCCGACTTCAAACACTGGCCTGTGAATACCGTATGCCTGTAACAACCTTTCAAACGTCACCTGCCCCTTAAAACACCTTTGATTTGGCAGTCGCTCAGCGGCAGCCAACACACCTCAGCTAAATGACATCATTTACCTTGTACTCTTACCTGTTGTTTTCAGCTATTCCCTTTCTTACAAATATCTGACAGCTGTTTACACTCTGTCAAGTGTACTTACTCTCACAGTTAAAGGCTGCTACACACTTTTTTTAACCCTTATTTTACCAGGTAAGTTGACTGAGAACACATTCTCATTTACAGCAACAACCTGGGGAATAGTTACAGGGGAGAGGAGAGGAATGAGCCAATTGTAAACTGAGGATGATTAGGTGGCCACAATGGTATGAAGGCCAGATTGGGAATTTAGCCAGGACACTCTTACGATAAGTGCCATGGGATCTTCAGTAACCACAGAGAGTCAGGACACCCTGTTTAACATCCCATCCAAAAGACAGCACCCTACAGAGGACAATGTCCCCAATCACTGGATTGGGATATATATATTTTTTTTTTTGACCAGAGGAAAGGGTACCTCCTACACCACTTTCAGCAGCATCTGGTCTCCCATCCAGGGACTGACCAGGACCAACACTGATTAGCTTCACACGCAAGCCAGCAGTTGGGTGTAGGGTGGTATGCTGCTGGCATAAACTATGCAAGGGCAGTGACGGTGTGCCATCTTCTACATAGTTCTAAGTACTTTTGTGTGGCTCAAATGTTTGGAACGGACCATATTGCGAAGGGTGTGTAGTGCCCTTTACACTTACTAGGTGAGCACTCCTGGTGCTGTACAGAGAAGTGCAATTAAATGCAGTGTTCATAACTTCTGCGTACTGCACTGCATTCCTTCCTTCCTTCCTTTCGTAAGCTCTTTTTGTCTTTCTTTCTTTCTTTGTCTGTCTTAATTAGTCTGACTGGAGCTATATCTCTGGCGAGGTGAGACGACCCTTCTGGCCGGTGGATGGCCATGTCATGATGAGAGGCTCTCATTAGAGACAGTACTGGAGCACTGCCCCCTGCTTCATTTCCTCATCACTCTGAACCAGGGCCAGATTAATGAGAGAGACCAGTGAATTATGAGAGCGCTAAAGGCAGTCACACCATCCACTGCCCACTGAAGTGTGTGACTGCACATCCATTATGTATATATACATTCATTATTCATACATACTCCGGGTATCAGATTCAACTCATCGCTTTACCGTCTACATATTATCAGGCGGTCTTCTTATGACAAGCATTTTTATTGGGCATTAGAACATTTGACCTTAGATCACCTGAGATTCTTATCTCTAAGTACTTGGAATAAGCACTTGTCTGTAGCCCAGGACCTCTAATCGAGAGAACGTAAATCATGGGTGAAACCCTACCACAAGTCAGCTAAAGCCACGCAGTGAGACACGGCTTTGCATACTGCTGAATAAGTCAATTGAAGTAGAAGACAATAGAGAGACTACAATGATTGAAAATGTGATCAGTCCGTGCCAACAAACCTAGCATAGCCTACATAGCATTCATCAGAACCCAAGCATGGTAAGATTAACTTTCCAACTTTCACAAGGTAGGACAACACTTTTCCAAATGTGTAACCCTTCATCCTTCTCTTTTTCTTTCTCTCAAAGAGACACCTGGGACCATGAAACACATGTTGCCCCCATAGTCTCACACATGTTCTGTAGGGTTGACTGAATTAGCACACCCATGCGCCGCCATGGCACATGCCCAAGTAGCATCTCAGAGTGGATGAAAGCCAGGGGTGCTGCATATTTAGGAGCTTATAGCACATAAGAACCTGTAGCCTACCGTACATTACCATCATCAGTCCCTTTATGCTCCTGGGGATAACTAACTCACTTCTTAAAGCCCAAGGGTCAACATTAATGGAGAATTCTAGAAAAAAATGAAATGTACTGTAATTGAATACACTGAAAATACAGTCATTGGGCATTCTTGGCTAAATCTGCATGCTGAGCAAGCTTGTGGTTCCCTGAGAAAACGAGTCAAAGGCAGTGAGAGAACTTCACAGTTCAAACTAAATCAATGACAGGCACGCTGGCCTGATTTTCCAGTGCCATTCCCGAGAGGGAGGCAGCTAACTACCATGGGCCCAGTGGCTCTGCATTGCATTCTGTACACAGCTCTGTGCTTGTTAAGAAAATGAGGTAGCGGTTTCTGTCGCGGATCACTCCAAATATTTCCTCAAGTTGCAAATTGGTATGTTTGTAAGAGGAGGCAGTGATTTCATTTGGAGGGAAATTACTTATTAAAGGCAGGGAGAATGAGAGAAGATGGTCTTCTCTCGCTGGGGAGAAAATTACACCCTGTGCACATCCCTGGCTGTCACAGCCCCGCAAATGATCACTATGAAGCCATTACACCATGTTTATTAGCTGAGCTGGCCGTGATTTCACAAACTGTGAAGATCAGACTACTCACCTCTCTCTTTCTCTTTCTCTCTCTCTCTCTCTCTCTCTCTTTCTGGCTCTTTCTTTCTTTCTCTCTCCCGCCTCTCTATGAGTGGTTCGGTCTATTTCTATTTCTCTATCTTTATCACTCTATAGACTAAGAGATCAAAGATTTCACATTGAGCCATTAAGGGCAATTCCACTGTAAAGGATCTAACAAAAACCATTGGTTTCAAAGTTTAACAAACCATACAACTCTATGCACAATAACTACTTAAACAATTTACACAGTAAAATAAATAAACTCATTTACTGGAAAAATTTTGCGGATGCAAAGTTTTGGAACAGAATTATAATAAAATCTCCCTCAGTTTTATTCTGTTGCCAAACTTTTTATCTGTACATTTTTTCTTGTAAATGTGTTTTTGTTAAACTTTGTGCATAGAGTTGTATGGTTAGTTAAACCTTGAAATCAACAATATTTGTTTGGTGTTCATTTTTAAGTGAAAAATCTGAGTCAAGAGCTCTCTGCTCTCCTTTATGACAGTTCAGCCCTCTCTGAGTGGTTTGCAAGTTCTTTCTGCTTCCCTCTTATTCAACATTCAAGAGTCACCTCTACCATTTACTGTATAGTGAATAAAACACAATGCATCATCTCAGTTTGAGTCATGTACCATTGATAGCTCCCACATTGAGCTCGTTCCCCAAGCAGGGGTCACGTTTTTCACGCAGAAAGAACTGATAAAATGCATAAGAAATATCTAACTGCATTTTGTAAACACAGATCTAAAATGCTTCTTATTGTCATTTCTGCTCGTCATAAGACTAATTTTGTTCTTCAGTTGCACTTCTCCCCTATGATGAGAATTCACAAATGGGCATTTCATCAGCAGACAGCGCGCTGGTACTTTTCTCGGTGTAGCCTATTTCTCTCTAGTAAAATGCAAGATACACTTCAAACAAAACATTAGGAAATGTAGCTATGATAAACCTTTGAAATATGATGACCATGCATCGTTTTTGCAAAAAATACCTTTCTTTTCATTGTAAGCTCATTTACTTGTGTGGCTGCTAGCAAAATAGCGTTGCACTTCTGTTGTCATCTGATGAAAATGAAGCAATTTTCTGCCGAATGTGTTGTACTAATGTATTTTCTGTGAATGAAAACTGTAGTTGCACGCCCCTGATCACTCTACTGAAGCAAAAAAACACTGTTGACTTTTAATCTAAAACGCAGGTGAAATGGTTTAAAATGCATATTTTTTTGATGGTCTGTGTTGTCAGAATTAAGATTTCTGAACTCTAACTTGACCCCTGCCAAGGCCTTGGTCCTAAAATGAACATTCATGAAAATAATTTCTGATGCACACACCTCGTACTCAGAAGAAAATACTCAGTAACCTTGACATGAGAATGACTGTTCCTCTTAAGATGCAGAGAGCCATTTACTGGCTTCCCTCCCTGGACTACAGAAACCACTAAAACACGCTTTGAACAAGCATTATCTCACTAACACAGAGGATGAGGGGAGTTAGACAGCTGCAGAAGCAACACCATGTATCGCATGTTAAAATGCCTCTGTTTCTCTCTAATCAGTTCGTAATGCTACATAGAATTGGCTGCTAACTACATCAACTCTTTAGGAGAAAAGGCTTTGGTTAGCTGAAAGGCTTAAAGTATCTCAAACTAACCCCCCCATTTCTCTCTCTCTCTTTATTTCTCTCTCCACTCCTTTCTCTCTCTCCACTCCTTTCTCTCAGTATGAACACCTTTGCTTTGAATCTGTAATCCCTGTGGGGGCAGCTAGAGAATGGGTTCATTAGAGAAGAGGGACCTGTGCTGTGGCTGTTTGTGGCCTGGACAAGGGCTGTGGTGGTCATTAAATTGCCATAGGCTGAAGGCTTCAACATTTAGCAGACAAGGTATCCCCTGCCATTATATTATATGATTTTATAGTAAGAAGAATATAATTGAACTTAGCTGAATAAAATAGAAAGGATATTTTTCCCATTCCGGAGCGAGTGCGCATATGAAGTGGCTATGTTGAACGCAAAAGTTATAATTTAAAACAGATCCTATATGCTTGATTTAGAGTTATTTGGCAACTTTAGCTGTGAATAATACAAACCTTAGAATGTCTTAGAAATCAAAACATATAAGGGCTGCATGATGCGAGTATATTGATGATTTGAGAAAGTCACAAAAAAAGCTTGTGCTCTGTTCCTTGCCTCAGGCTGCGATCGCTGTTCTCTCATCAAGTGATCATGTTTTCACCCATCGGACTATTCTCAATTTAATCTTGTCTTTAATAATATGTACAATTAGTTTCAATTTAGAATGTCCCATTATTGAATGGGCAGAAACAGGGGTAAGAGAAAAAACACGTGAGCCGTATGCACTCCAATAGCAAATAAAGGCCAATTTCTCACCGGTTTGTTTTTCAATCCATTGTTTAATTTTTGAGTATAGGCAAGACCAATTATGTACCAAAGACATCTTAAATCTGTAAATTTGTTTATGTTTTTCTGCCGTGCGTAATATGCGGTAGGCTATGTATTGTATAACTGTACAATCACCATTTTAATTCAGGCTTTTTGGGGTGCGGGGCTCATGTATAGGCCTATTTTTTATTTTATTTTTTATTTAACCTTTATTTAACCAGGCAGGCCAGTTGAGAACAAGTTCTCATTTACAACTGCGACCTGGCCAAGATAAAGCAAAGTAGTGCGACCAAAAACAACAACAGAGTTACACATGGGATAAACAAACGTACAGTCAATAACACAATAGAAAAATATATATACAGTGTGTGCAAATGGCGTAAGGAGGTAAGAAAATAAATAGGCCATAGTAGCGAAGTAATTACAATTTAGCAAATTAACACTGGAGTGATAGATGTGCAGATAAGGATGTGCAAGTATAAATACTGGTGTGCAAAAGAGCAAAAAAGTAAATAAAAACAATATGGGGATGAGGTAGGTAGTTGGATAGGCTATTTACAGATGGGCTGTGTACAGCTGCAGCAATCAGTAAGCTGCTCAGATAGCTGATGCTTAAAGTTAGTGAGGGAGATATCAGTCTCCACCTTCAGTGATTTTTTTGCAATTCGTTCCAGTCATTGGCAGCAGAGAACTGGAAGGAAACACATAGCCAAAGGAGGTGTTGGCTTTGGGGATGACCAGTGACATATACCTGCTGGAGCGCGTGCTACGGGTGGGTGTTGTTATGGTGACCAGTGAGCTGAGATAAGGCGGAGCTTTACCTAGCAAAGACTTATAGATGACCTGGAGCCAGTGGGTCTGGCGACGAATACGTAGCGAGGGCCAGCCGACGAGAGCATACAAGTCGCAGTGGTGGGTGGTATATGGGGCTTTGGTGACAAAACGGATGGCACTGTGATAGACTGCATCCAGTTTGCTGAGTAGAGTGTTGGAGGCTATTTTGTAAATGACATCGCCGAAGTCGAGGATCGGTAGGATAGTCGGTTTTACGAGGGTATGTTTGGCAGCGTGAGTGAAGGAGGCTTTGTTGCGAAATAGGAAGCCGATTCTAGATTTAATTTTGGATTGGAGATGTTTAATATGCATCTGGAAGGAGAGTATACAGTCTAGCCAGACACCTAGGTATTTGTAGTTGTCCACATATTCTAAGTCAGAACCGTCCAGAGTAGTGATGCTAGTCGGGCGGGCGGGTGCGGGCAGTGATCGGTTGAAGAGCATGCATTTAGTTTTACTTGCATTTAAGAGCAGTTGGAGGCCACGGAAGGAGAGTTGTATGGCATTGAAGCTCGTCTGGAGGTTTGTTAACACAGTGTCCAAAGAAGGGCCAGAAGTATACAGAATGATGTCGTCTGCGTAGAGGTGGATCAGAGACTCACCAGCAGCAAGAGTGACATCACTGATGTATACAGAGAAAAGAGTTGGCCTGAGAATTGAACCCTGTGGTACCCCCATAGAGACTGCCAGAGGTCCGGACAACAGGCCCTCTGATTTGACACACTGAACTCTATCTGAGAAGTAGTTGATGAACCAGGTGAGGCAGTCATTTGAGAAGCCAAGGCTATTGAGTCTGCCGATAAGAATACGGTGATTGAAAGAAAGCCTTGGCAAGATCGATGAAGACGGCTGCGCAGTACTGTCTTTTATCGATGGCGGTTATGATATAGTTTAGTACCTTGCGCGTGGCTGAGGTGCACCCGTGACCAGCTCAGAAACCGGATTGCACAGCGGAGAAGGTACGGTGGGATTCGAAATGGTCAGTGATCTGTTTGTTAACTTGGCTTTTGAAGACTTTATAGAGGCAGGATGTGATAGATATAGGTCTGTAACAGTTTGGGTCTAGAGTGTCACCCCCTTTGAAGAGGGGGATGACCGCGGCAGCTTATCCCTATGCATATGCATAAGCTTTAATATGTATACTGTGAGGTGAGTTTTAAAAGCACAATATTGTTTGATGATAAGTGTTTGATATGATTTTCGATTACATTTGCATTGATGTCAGAATGATTATAGGGACAATTAACGCCCTGTGTACCAGGCCATTAGCTACCTGATGGTCGTTAGCGAGTTGGGTACTACCAACACATGTCCAGAGTGGATAAGAGGAGATTACTGTGACTCAACGGCACATGTCAAACTCATTCCACGGAGGGACGAGTGTCTGTGAGTTTTCACTCCTCCCTTGTAGTTGATTGATGAATTAAGGCCACTAATTAGTAAGGAACTCCCCTCACCTGGTTGTCTAAGTCTTAATTGAAAGGATAAACAAAAACCAGCAGACACTTGGCCCTCCTTGGATTGAGTTTGACTGACTCATGACTACCAGTGTGGCAGTAATACAGTCACCCCAACAGCCCTAGCCTGGACCAGGGTAGGGCTCTCCTCGTTGTCAGGGGGACATAGAGCTGGGCCTTTATCACCACCTTAAATACACTCAAAAAGGACTGAATGGAAGTGCTGAAAGAGTCAGGTCATGCATATGGAAGCCGCTCCATTTCAGCGCGTTTGAGATTCACTCTGTATTCATCTCCTCAAAGGCATTCAAGTCACCGCACTGCAGAGAATTCAAAGGGGGCCTGCTGCACGCGCTCCTCACATCCCATAGAGACTGCTCTGCTCTCCTGCAGCTATGCCTGTTTCAAGCTACCTCTACCTCCAACACATAAAACCTGCCTCAGTGGATATACTTATTGGCTGACCTCAAAACTGCCACCCCTGGAGGCAGAGAGGGAGGATTTCCTACTTTCCATAAAGCACTACTTTGCCTTCACATTGTCAAACGCAGCAGCAGGGAGGATTTGTGTGACTGGCCAAGTCTTTGAGAAACAGAGGGATGGAAGTGTATTCAGGACCAAAGCCTTGAAAACCAGAAGGAAGGGACTGTTTAATTGGCTGTGAGTCTAATAACAAAAAGTGAGGGAGAACGTCCAATTGTACCTCCTGGCCAGAGATGTGTTGAATGTAGCCTACAGGGAGAACAGACTGAGAAAAAGCCCATGTGGCTTCGACTTCATTTGAGTTCACACCTGTTCACAGTCTGTTGACGGAATTTCATAATCCACTATTCTAGTATTCTGTTTTTTAGAACAGATAAAAGGGAGTTTGCTACACAGAAAGTCTTTACATGCTTGAGATCTAGCATCAAATTGCATCAATATCATAATGTTGCCACAACGCCATTCTTCTCAATCTTCAGAGCAGAAGTTCCCATTTCAAGATGATCTCTTTTATAATATCTCTCTTGGGTTCCTAATAACTCCTTTGGTCCAGTGAGCTAAAGCACTTGCATTGGCAACAACAGCGTCTTGTGTTTGTGCATCTCTGGTGCTAGACAGGGTGTGCTGCTTTCTAGTTCTTCATGCAGTCAGGGCTGCTCAGGGCAGCTTTTCACACAGGCCCACTGGGAAAGGCTCTAATCCACAATTCCTGTCCACATCTGTTGCCTACCTACAGTACAAAGCACTAAATATGAGCTCTGTTGGAAAAAAAACCCATTTTTTTTCTTTTTCACGTTTTCCTGGCCATGCTTTCTTGTTGAATCTCAGAGGGAGACATACTGAGAGGACAATGCCGAGAGAATTGAAGAGAGGGACTTATAGAGAGACCAAGAGAGCGACATTGAGCGAGAGAGAGAGCGGGAGAGAAAGAGAGATTGTTTACAAGAGTGAGGGAAAGAGAGATGGATCATCAATCCCAAAATTCATGTCCCTGGTGGGAGGATAAACACAGCAGATGCAGAGTGAGACAGAGTGAGAACTCCGTCTGCTCTGTTGTCCGTTGTTGTGTCTATCTGCTGGACTACTGTTGCATTTCCAATCATATCACTTAACCCTTAACCCTTAACCTTAATCCTTAACCATCACTACCCAACCAACCATCCAGCTCCAGGTACAAATTAGGCTGTTTGCCTTAGAAAAATGCTCAATAAATTGTGACTTTATTAACATATCGTCTACTTTGCAAACACTTTATGTTCAGTAAATCTGTCAGTCGATGTTTACAGGGTAATGATTTCCACATAAGCTGTGCCTTGTAAAGGATGTTTGGGAATACTATGGGACTGTTTCATTTCTTCACAACAGGAGAGGGAATCATCTGCCCACATAGTGGTGCCACGGTTTTCAGGTTCGGTGTCCAGTGGGTCACTAGGTGGCCAGACACCTTGTGATTAACCAGCTATTGATAATGGTCATTCAAAGGCCTCGTTCATCTTCTCTGTCATCATTAATATGTAACAGGTGTATAAAATAATTTAGATTGAGTAACACCATTTTATTTTTTACAAACGCTGGCCTTGAAGATAAAAATGTATATGCAAATTCTTAGTTTTTTTTGTCTCCAATATGTAAAAAAGTTTAACCGTATTTGAAATGTCCTTCATCACATCAAAGATAAAGAAGACCTTGTGATGTGTGTAGATATAAATAGCCAGTCTTTAGAGAGATAGAATGGGAGGGGGATGAAATGATAGTAGACAGATAATGATATAGGGCCGGAAATCTTTTATAGAAGCGGCTAGATAAAAATAATCTTCCTCTGAAATGTGTTGAAAGAGTTACAAAGGCTTTCCAATGTGTTTCAAGGTAGAGAAATGGCTCTTCTCTCTCAAGGTATTACTCATTTCCTTTTGTGTGCTACGTGCACTACCCAAGCTGACCCAGGGCCAGCGTCAGATCTTCCCAGTCATGTGATGATGTGCACAGAGTGCTAAATGCCGTCCATTTAAAAACGAATTTAAAGGTGAGAAAAGTAGTTGTTGCTTGAAAGATTTTCCATGAGCTCCAATGTGATAGACTATTTACAGGTGTAATGCCCGATAAACCACCATTACACTGACTGACACTGTGGTAAGAGGGAAGCTGATGTATATCAAATGGGAAAAAGTGAGAAATTATTTACCTACAAAAGTGGGTAAAGTGCATGTCAAAATGTACCTGCTAACATCATAGGAATAGTCATACATGCCCATTTCCCTACCTACATACTGTAAATGCACGGTTGGAGAGACATAATCTGAACAAAGTAAAGAAGGATCAGACATCTCTATTTTGTACCACCTCTATGTCAAGATGTGCAGCTGTCCCTGTACCCTCTGTGTGGTAAATGTCCGGCCGCAATCACAGGGCTAAGAGCTTTGGCTCCAGCCATCTATTCCTGACTGTGGATGAAAGCAGAGTTCCTTCCTGGCTCTCAGGCAGGCCGAGCTGAGTGTATTATGGGCCGTGCCACACAGCGGGCGACAGAGTCACTGAATTACTGGCAGTAATGCACAGGGCCAAGCAACGGGGCACTCACAACCTAATCAATCCAGGGGCCAGGGATGAGGACATTTCTGCACAGAAGAATAACTTAGGAAAGCAACTTTAGATAGAACCTTGTCATGAGGTAGGAAGATACAGTATTAATACATTATACAAATGGTAGCAGCTCACTAGTGTCTGTGCAAATTAATTCAATTTTGAGGACTACATGACTGTAAAGATTAAGGTGTACACTTACATTGTTGGGTCAAATTGGATAAACTGCGGATGAATCTGAGACTAAATCCAATCAAGGCCTTTGAATAATGAAATGAAGACTACTGTAACAGCAACAGTTTTGCCTGTTCTTGACTGTTTTGATGCATAGTGACAACAAAGGAATTTTTCCATTACATTAGATGGCATTCTTCAAAATTACATATACAGTTCAAGTCGGGAAGTTTGCATACACCTTAGCCAAATACATTTCAACTCAGTTTTTTCACAATTCCTGACATTTAATCCTAGTAAAAATGCCCTGTTTTAGGTCAGTTAAGATCACCACTTTATTTTAAGAATGTGAAAAGTCAGAATAATAGCAGAGAGAATTATTTATTTAATATTTTATTTCTTTCATCACATTCCCAGTGGGTCAGACGTTTACATACACTCAATTAGTATTTGGTAGCATTGCCTTTAAATTGTTTAACTTGGGTCAAACGTTTCGGGTAGCCTTCCACAAGCTTCCCATAAGTTGGGTGAATTTTGGCCCATTCCTCGTGACAGAGCTGGTGTAACTGAGTCAGGTTTGTAGACCTCCTTGCTCACACACGCTTTTTCAGTTCTGCCCACAAATGTTCTATAGGATTGATGTCAGGGCTTTGTCATGGCCACTCCAATACCTTGACTTTGTTGTCCTTAAGCCATTTTGCCACAACTTTGGAAGTATGCTTGGGGTCATTTTCCATTTGGAAGACCCATTTGCGACCAAGCTTTAACTTCGTGACTGATGTCTTGAGATGTTGCTTCAATACATCCACATAATTTTCCTCCCTCATGATGCCATCTACCTCATGATGCCATCTATTTTGTGAAGTGCACCAGTCCCTCCTGCAGCAAAGCACCCCCACAACATGATGCTACCACCCCCGTGCATCACGGTTGAGATGGTGTTCTTCGGCTTGCAAGCCTCCCCCTTTTTCCTCCAAACATAACGATGGTCATTGTGGCCAAACAGTTCTATGTTTGTTTCATCAGACCAGAGGACATTTCTCCAAAAAGTACAATCTTTGTCCCCATGTGCAGTTGCAAACCGTAGTCTGGCTTTTTTATGGCGGTTTTGGAGCAGTAGCTTCTTCCTTGCTGAGCGGCCTTTCAGGTTATGTCGATATAGGACTCGTTTTACTGTGGATATAGATAATTTTGTACCTGTGTCCTCCAGCATCTTCACAAGGTCCTTTGCTGTTGTTCTGGGATTGATTTGCACTTTCACACCAAAGTACGTTTATCTCTAGGAGACAGAACGCGTCTCCTTCCTGAGCGGTATGACAGCTGCCTGGTCCCATGGTGTTTATACATGCGTACTATTTTTTGTACAGATGAACGTGGTACCTTCAGGCATTTGGAAATTGCTCCCAAGGATGAACCAGACTTGTGGAGGTCTACAAATTTTTCCTGAGATCTTGGCTGATTTCTTTTGATTTGTCAAGCAAAGAGGCATTGAGTTTGAAGGTAGGCCTTGAAATACATTGACAGGTACACCTCTAATTGACTCAAATTATGTCAATTAGCCTATCAGAAGCATCTAAAGCCATGACATAATTTTCTGGAATTTTCCAAGCTGTTTATAGGCACAGTCAACTTAGTGTATGTAAACTTCTGACCCACTGGAATTGTGATACAGTGAATTATAAGTGAAATAATCTGTCTGTAAACAATTGTTTGAAAAATTACTTGTGTCATGCACAAAGTAGATATCCTAACCGACTTACCAAAACTATAGTTTGTTAACAAGAAATTTGTGGAGTGGTTGAAAATACCTCTACCACTACTAATACCTCTACCACTACTTCTACCTCTACCACTACCTCTACCAATACTAATAACTCTACCTCCACCTCTACCACTACTAATACCTTTCCCACTACCTCTACTAATAACTCTACCTCCACCTCTACCACTACTAATACCTCTACCACTACCTCTACCACTACCTCTACCTCCACCTCTACCACTACTAATATCTCTACCAATACCTCTACCAATACCTCTAACACTACCTCTACTTCTACCAATACCTCTACCAATACTCTACCACTACCTCTAAACAGCTACCTCTTAACACTACCTCTACCAATACCTCTACCAATACCTCTAACACTACCTCTAACACTACCTCTACCAATACCTCTACCAATACCTCTACCAATACCTCTACCAATACCTCCACCAATACCTCTACCAATACCTCTACCAATACCTCTACCAATACCTCCACCAATACCTCTACCAATACCTCTACCAATACTTCTACCACTATGTCTACCACTACCTCTACCTCTACCAATACCTGTACCACTACGTCTACCTTTACCACTACCTATACCAATACCATTATCTCTACCAATACCTTTTCCAATACCTTTACAACCACTAGCTTTACAAACATATTAATCATTATGTAGAACAACAATTCCCCAGGTCTCATACAAATGCACTGGTGACCAAGTCATGCATGTTGTGGCTAAATGTTTGCTGTAGGTAGGTATTCTTGTGGGGTAGGAGCGGGTAGGAGCAAGAGGGTGGGGTGGTGGTGTTGGGGATGAGTTGGGTAATGGTGGTGTTGGGGGGGCCGCAGCAGCTTATCATAGCGACACATGCACCGTAAAAGCACATCAGGCCTGTTTTCCTGTGTGCAGGCCAGCGTAGCCTGCTCTCCAAAGCCCAGGAAATTACAGTCCAACCAAGCAGAAAAGAAGAGTGGGATTTGGACACAGGCATCACCTGTCTCAGCCCGTCTCCCCAAAGCCAGGCCTAAATGAAGTGGACAACGGGCTATTTATTCCCCCTATTCCCCCTGACTGCATGGCCAAGCGTACGCTTGCTGACAGGACTGGCCGCTGTCTCCTCCCGTTATCTCACTGTTCTGTTGTCTCAGCGACTTTGAGGATTAATCTGAAAAACCTTCCTCCAACCTCCCTCCACATCCCTTGAAGAGATGACCTAGCCACTGTGAAAAACACAGACGGGCAGCAACTGTAAAAGTTGATTAAACAACAAGTTTCAGTATGTCAGTCATTGCTGTACGTGGTGTTTGGATTCAACTCAAAACCCGCAGTGTAGCCATATTCAAAATAAGTGTGTGGATCTGGGTAAAGTTGTCTCGTGCAGGAAAAAAAGTGCATTTAAATAAAACAAATGATTACTTTTAGATAAGGCTGTAGGTGTGCACATGTATACATACGTGGCTCTATGTGTGTGTGTCTGTTTGGGAGAAGGTGTGTGTGTGGCAGTATGTACACACACACACACACACACACACATAGACAGTAGCAGCGGCCCATATAGTTTTCCGTAGCACTGTCAGTAGGTGACAGTCTAAGGAAAGACACGTAGGAGGAGTGGAGGAATAGAGAGTGGTACCTCTCAGATCTGCTGTCAAGAGCTGGAGAAAAAAGAACATCATATCTGAGACTGCTGCTGTCTACCGCAACTCAGAGCCTTTCCCTTACAGTACCAGGAGAGCTTGGGAACCCAATATAATATGCAATTGCATTTAAATGCACACCTAGGAAATGTTAATAATGTGCATATCCCAACTTTTACATTCCTCATTTATGAACTTAAACTCTTATTAGAGCTTTTGAAATATTAAAGTAATATATCATCATTCAGACAGTTATGTTTTAGATTAGCATTTTAACCCGTTTTAATGACTTTCCCACAATTTCAAGGCTTGAATCGACTTCCAAAAGATGTGTTATTTTCTCCTTCGTCATTCAGATCTTCTGCAGTAGCATCTTTCTCCCTCTCTCTTTCTCCCTCTCTCTTTCTCCCTCTCCCTTTCTCCCTCTCCCTTTCTCCCTCTCTCTTTCTCCCTCTCTCTTACTCCCTCTCTGCTTTTGGTGACAAGACAAATTTCTTCAGCCTCCTGAGGTTGAAGAGGCGCTGCTGCTCCTTCTTCACAACGCTGTCTATGTGGGTGGACCAATTCAGTTTGTCCGTGATGTGGACGCCTAGGAACTTAAAACGTACTACCCTCTCCATTACTGTCCCGTCGATGTGGATAGGGGGGTGCTCCCTCTGCTGTTTCCTGAAGTCCACAATCATCTCCTTTGTTTTGTTGACGTTGAGTGTGAGGTTATTTTCCTGACACCACATTCCGAGGGCCCTCACCTCTTCCCTGTAGGCCATCTCGTCGTTGTTGGTAATCAAGCCTACCACTGTAGTGTCGTCCGCAAACTTGATGATTGATGTTGCGAGCCGCTGCATGCCACGCAGTCGTGGGTGAACAGGGAGTACAGGAGAGGTCCAGAATGCACCCTTGTTGGGCCCCAGTGTTGAGGATCAGCGGGGTGGAGATGTTGTTACCTACCCTCACCACCTGGGGCGGCCCGTCAGGAAGTCCAGGACCCAGTTGCACAGGGCGGGTCGAGACCCAGGGTCTCGAGCTTGATGACGAGTTTGGAGGGGTACTATGGTGTTAAATGCCTGAGCTGTAGTCGATGAAAAGCATTCTCACATAGGTATTCCTCTTGTCCATATGGGTTAGGGCAGTGTGCAGTGTGGTTGCGATTGCGTCGTCTGTGGACCTATTGGGGCGGTAAGCAAATTGGAGTGGGTCTAGGGTGTCAGGTAGGGTGGAGGTGATATGGTCCTTGACTAGTCTCTCAAAGCACTTCATGATGACGGAAGTGAGTGCTACGGGGCGGTAGTTGTTTAGCTCAGTTACCTTAGCTTTCTTAGGAACAGGAACAATGGTGGCCCTCTTGAAGCATGTGGGAACAGCAGACTGGGATAAGGATTGATTGAATATGTCCGTAAACACACCAGCCAGCTGGTCTGCACATGCTCTGAGGACGCGGCTGGGGATGCCGTCTGGGCCTGCAGCCTTGCGAGGGTTAACACGTTTAAATGTTTTACTCACGTCGGCTGCAGTGAAGGAGAGTCCGCAGGTTTTGGTAGCGGGCCATGTCAGTGGCACTGTATTGTCCTCAAAGCGAACAAAGAAGTTATTTAGTCTGTCTGGGAGCAAGACATCCTGGTCCGCGACGGGGCTGGTTTTCTTTTTGTAATCCGTGATTGACTGTAGACCCTGCCACATACCTCTTGTGTCTGAGCCGTTGAATTGCAACTCTACTTTACTGACGCTTAGCTTGTTTGATTGCCTTGCGGAGGGAATAGCTACACTGTTTGTATTCGGTCATGTTTCCGGTCACCTTGCCCTGGTTAAAAGCAGTGGTTCGCGCTTTCAGTTTCACGCGAATGCTGCCATCAATCCACGGTTTCTGGTTTGGGAATGTTTTTATAGTTGCTGTGGATACGACATCGCCAATGCACTTTCTAATGAACTCGCTCACCGAATCAGCGTATTCGTCAATGTTGTTGTTGGACGCAATACGGAACATATCCCAATCCACGTGATCGAAGCAGTCTTGAAGCGTGGAATCAGATTGGTCGGACCAGCGTTGAACAGACCTGAGCGTGGGAGCTTCTTGTTTTAGTTTCTGTCTGTAGGCTGGAAGCAACAAAATGGAGTCGTGGTCAGCTTTTCCGAAAGGAGGTGGGGGAGGGCCTTATATGCGTCGCGGAAGTTAGAATAACAATGATCCAGGGTTTTACCAGTCCTGGTTGCACAATCGATATGCTGATAGAATTTAGGGAGTCTTGTTTTCAGATTAGCCTTGTTAAAATCCCCAGCTACGATGAATGCAGCCTCAGGGTGTGTGGTTTCCAGTTTACAAAGAGTCAGATAAAGTTCGTTCAGGGCCATCGATGTGTCTGCTTGGGGGGGAATATATACGGCTCTGATTATAATCGAAGAGAATTCCCTTGGTAGATAATGCGGTCAACATTTGATTGTGAGGAGTTCTAAGTCAGGTGAACAGAAGGACTTGAGTTCCTGTATGTTGTTATGATCACACCACGTCTCGTTAATCATAAGGCATACCCCCCCCGCCCCTCTTCTTACCAGAAAGATACTTGATTCTGTCGGTGCAATGCGATGTGTGAAGAAACCAGCTGGCTGCACCAACTCCGATAGCGTCTCTCGAGTGAGCCATGTTTCCGTGAAGCAAAGAACGTTAGAGTCTCTGATGTCTCTCTGGAAGGCAACCCTTGCTCGATTTTCATCAACCTTGTTGTCAAGAGACTGGACATTGGCGAGTAGTATGCTTGGGAGCGGTGCGCGATGTGCCCGTCTCCGGAGCCTGACCAGAAGACCGCTTCATTTGCCCCTTTTACGGCGACGTTGTTTAGGTTCGCCGGCTGGGATCAGATCCATTGTCCTGGGTGGAAGGCAAAACACAGGATCCGCTTCGGGAAAGTCATATTCCTGGTCGTAATGATGGTGAGTTGACGTTGCTCTTATATTCAGTAGTTCTTCCCGACTGTATGTAATAAAACCTAAGATTACCTGGGGTACCAATGTAAGAAATAACACGTAAAAAAACAAAATACTGCATAGTTTCCTAGGAACGCGAAGCGAGGCGGCCATCTCTGTCGGCGCCGGAAGTAATTCATCATGCATGCCGTTGCAAGCATGGTGCTTGCAGTGGCAGGGATGTGGGTTTGATTCCCAAGGGGGACCAGTATGGAAATACTGGATAAGAGTGTCTGCAAAAAAATTATAATAAAAATTACTAAAATATGTGTTTGTTCCTGTGCCCACAACACTTGGACAGCAGCACTGCCAATTAATTTATTAACATGAAGTGCATGCACATTCTGAATGAATGTGTGAGTAATAGTATATCTAGTGGAAGTAATATACTGGGTAGGGAGTAACAGTGCTATCTATTAGTGTAGATGTATGCCATTCACGGTGCTTCTGGCGTTTGGTGTAATATCATATAATGTGTAAGCAATCATGCTATTGGTGTGGGTGTCATTCATGCATTGGGTTTTCTCCAGAAGAATCATGCCAGTGTCTCATTTACAGGCTACATCTGCTGTACTAGTCACCATAGAAATCCCAGGGTTGACAATTTAGAGCCATCTGCCCCTCGCCCCAGCACCCCCCACCCACCCCCTCCCACACACTGAACTCAAGGCATGTTGTGGCTGTCCGAACACGTGAGCAACACTCAACAGGACTGAACACTCAACACGTGACCAGATCCTCCAGTATCTACCTGGCTAAATTAGTGTGTTATTTACCACTCCACACTCTGCCTGCCCCCATCATCCCACCCAACCAATCAGCACGCTGCATCCCTCTCCTCCCGACCCGACTGACCCCGAGCTTGTCGCCATGGTGATGCTGATGGTGAGGATGGTCGGAGAGAAAAGCAGCCTCTCTCCATCCATGTCCCTGCCTTTGTCTGTCTGTCTGTCTGTCTGTCTGTCTGTCTGTCTGTCTGTCTGTCTGTTGTGTCTGTGTCTGTGTCTGTTCTGTCTGTCTGTTCTGTCTGTCTCTCTTTCTCTCACTCCTATCGCCCCTTCCCTCTCTGTCTGTCTGTTGTCTGTCGTCTGTCTGTGTCTGTCTGTCTGTCTGTCTGTCTGTCTGTCTGTCTGTCTGTCTGTTGTCTGCTCTTCCTCACTCTCTATCCCCTTCCCTCTGTCTGTCTGTCTGTTGTCTGTCTGTCTGTCTGTCTGTCTGTCTGTCTGTCTGTCTGTCTGTCTGTCTGTCTGTCTGTCTGTCTCTTTGTCTGTCCTCTCTCTCATTCCTCTCTCCCCTTCCCATTCGTCTTGCCAGTTTTCATATCGGCGTCCCTCGCTCTCGTGTCGGATGGGTCGCTCGACGATCATCTCTTAGAATTATCCCTCTCTCTCGTCTCCTCATTCCTCCGTGTTCGTCTTGTTCTCTTTTTCCCCGTCGTCTCTCCGTCCTTATCGAGTACTCGTCTCCGCGTAATCGTCTCACGGGATCAGTCTCCCCTCTCATACCTCTTTCTCTCTCTCTCCTTCCTTCTCTTCCCTTCCCCTCGGTCTCTCTCTCTTCTTCTTCTCCTTCCCTTACCCCTTCGACCCCCTGCTATGTTCGCTCTCGTATCAGTTGTGACGGTACCTGGACAGATCGCTCTCTACCTGCTCTGTCGCGGCGGGTTTCATCCCATTCATCCTCATTTCTTGGCTCCTCGTTACGATGTACTAGTCGTGTTTTGTTTCTCTTTGGAATCGATGCGAGCGGCGAATCGACGGTTGGTACTGTTGTGTGGGAGAGGCGGCGTTGGTGAGTGTGTGTTAAAGCTGTGACGCTCATCGGTGTCTGGCAGGTTGGGCTGCGCTTGTTGTCTGCTCTGGGCTTGGTCTTTCGTATCATCCTCTTGCCCATTTTGCCTTCACCCCCTCTATGGTCTCTCTCTCTCCTCTTCTCTCTCTCGCTCTTTCTCCCCTCCTTCCCTCCGTCCGTCCCCTTCCGTGCCGCGTCTATGTCTCTCCCTTCTCTCTCTTCGGTTCCCTTTGTCCTCTCTTTTATTATCCCTATGGTATGGGGTGGGGGGGGGGGTTGGGGTTCGGCCGTGTGGTCGTCTCATTCTCTCCGTCTGTCCTCCTCGACGATCACTCCTCTGTCTTTCCCGTTCCCCCAGTCTCTGTTCAGTGCTCTCTATCTTTCTCTCTCTGTTCCTTTCCATTTCCATCTCATTAACATTATTTTTCACTCTAATTGAACTTAATTAGAAAATAATGTTCCACATTAAATCCGAGTGAACATGTTGCCCAGTCCGTTGAGCCATGTTCTTAACATTCACAGGCTAATCTCCCGCGGACAGATTCTGCGTGTAGACCGAAGAAACTGCCGGGACAGTTTTTAGATTTTCTTCACTGGTTATTACGTATCAGGAATGGGCGAAGGCAGTGCTTAAACTGCTTCGCACGTGCGCCCACATGGATCGGAAGGTGGGTGGGGGGGATGGGGGGGTCTTTGGCTGAGAGTTTCTTTTTGCAAGGGTGGAGACTTCGTGTTTGCTGGAACTCTTCATTTCAAACACGTATGAACACAGAAGTTAATCACGCAGCTGACCAAATCATGCTTGATTTTACTTCTGGGTTAAAGAGATTCTCAAGTTATTTTTGTATACATTTTAGCCAGTAGTTCTGAAAGTAGCGTTCACGAGCCAAAAGTGGTTCCTGAAAATGGTGTATTTCATCCCATATGTGCAGACTTGTGCACCATGCCATCGCTCTCTTTCTCTCTCTCACTCAAATGGCGAGCTCATTGGCTAGAACCCATATTGCTAGGGGGCCCACAGATTATGCATGTATGAACTACACATTGACACATCCAGCCCAAAGTGGGAGGTTTAAAAAAAGACTTATTAGTCGCCAAAGTTCCAGAGATTGTTCACAGGCAAATATTTATTATATTGTTTGCTTTGTTACTGCGTCAAATATGCAGGTGTTAATCTGATTCTACATCTCAGTGGGACTGACCTCTGAACACCACAAGACTTCTGATATTTTACTCTGAATGTGATTCGTCTAGTACACAGACAGAAATAACAAGCATCTGTTGCATTTGTACAGTATATCATATAATCGCATACATTGATTTCATCTTTTCAGGCTGTATCATTAATATGGTGATATAAAGTGACCTTGTGAGAATGCAGAACATTACCCGGCGAATGTTAATCAATCATCATTAAAGGCCAGGGATGGGAGGGGGAGTTATTCAATACTGTCATCCCCTGCCCAACCTTGGCTGACATTACACTGTAACACTGATGTATTGACAAAGTCACTAAAGGCAGAATGTAACAGTTTAATTCCACATCAAAACACGACAATGAGCCGCTGTTGTCTGGGTGTTCTGAATTGATTAGCAGCCAGTGAGTAAACAGAACACACCAGTTTGATCTGCAGTAAACCCTTCCTCTGAGGTCGGAGAGAAGACCAGAACCACAGTGCTACAGTAGGTCTGTGGCTGAAGCTAAAACTAGCTCTAAGACCAGAAAGAGAGGAGACCTCCAGTCCTAGACCCATTTGCCTTTAAGCTCTCTTTAGGGTAATGGAGATTTTAATCTACCTCTGAATATTTCATGTTTTATTTCCACACCATCCATAAGCTATGAGTGGAGAAAGCCATAAAGAATGTCACTAGAGCTAAACCCCAAGCACCAGTGGGCACTATAAAAAAGGTGAATATTGTCCCAAATTTTTTCAGGAGTTGACCATCCATAACAAGACAGAGTAGTCCCAGTCTGCAGACTGCTGTGTCGGGTGCTTTTCCCTCATTCTAAGTGATCATGGGGACAGAGTGCTACTTTACTGTGTGTCCCTGGCTGCTGCAGGGCTGCAGGCCTCAGACACACATAAGGAGAGGGAGGAGTGAACGGCTGGTTCAGCACTTTGGGTTAGAATTTGGAACATTTAACGGCTTCTGGGATCAGAACTATTAGTGAGCGTAATTAGTAATGACCGGAACACAACGAGGAGGCAGGTGCTCAAAATGAAAAAATAAAACCCTGATAGTGTGGGCTATCAGCTGATCGATGATGTTGATGATTGATGATTGATGTAAATCTGCTAGTGAGCAAGCTTGAGTCTTTTTACTGATTGTGATTTATTATCAATTCTTGAATAACAACTTCATAATATAATATTCATCATCTTCTAACTCATGATATACAGTATGGCTGGCTGGCTAGTGGCTTGTGTGGATATTTAGTGTATAATATATAGTGGTTAGCTAGAGTTTAGACAACCTGTGTTGCTGCTGCCCTGACTCATGTGCACCTACCGACTGAAGTAAGGATGGAGTTGAGTCAGAGGGTCGTTGATGCAGCCGCTCCTCTCTGTCTTTCTGCCTCTCTCTGCTGCGCGTATCAGCCAATTAGACCCAACATGTTGTATTATCAAGTGTAAATCAAATAATATGCTGCTGTGGCAATACTGTTGATATGGAAACTATGTAGCTAGTAGCTACACACACTCGAGCAGTGACCGCATCTCAATCCATGCATGTTTGGATACTGGTACAGTGAAATGCCTTTCTTGCCATCTCTAAACCCAGCAATGCATTAATCAATAACAATGCATGACTAGAAAAAAACACACAAGAAATAAGAATAGGAAATATGAAATACACAATAAAGCAAGTAAGTAAGTAAGCATACTACATACAGCAAATATTGAAAAAGTCAGTTCCAATAACATATTTCCATGTACAGGGATACTGGAGTGATGGAGGTAGATATGTATAGGGGGAAGGAGACAGGGATACTGGAGTGATGGAGGTAGGTATGTATAGGGGGAAGGAGACAGGGATACTGGAGTGATGGAGGTACATATGTATAGGGGGAAGGAGACAGGGATACTGGAGTGATGGAGGTAGATATGTAATAGGGTAAAAGGGGACAGGGATACTGGGTGATGGAGGTAGATATGTATAGGGGTAAGGGGACAGGGATACTGGAGTGATGGGGGTAGATTATGTATAGGGGTAAGGGACAGGGATACTGGAGTGATGGAGGTAGATATGTATAGGGGTAAGGGGACATGGATACTGGAGTGATGGAGGTAGATATGTATACGGTAAAGGGGCTAGCAAACAGTATAAAATCAAATAAATTGTATTCGTCACATGCGCGCCAAATACATATAACATGAAATGCAAACAATGATTCTTACTTACAAGCTCTTAACAAACAATGCAGTTCAAAGAAAATAGAGGCGGGTGATGCAACCGATTAGGAATGCTCTCGATGGTGCTGCTGTAGAACTTTTTTTGATGATCTGTGGACCAATGCCAAATATTTTTCAGTCTCCTGAGGGGGCAAAGGTGTTGTCATGCTCCTCTTCACAACTATCTTGGTGTGTTGGACCATGATAATTTGTTGGTGATGTGGACACCAAGGAACTTGAAACTTCTCGAACCGCTCCACTTCAGTCCTGTCGATGTAATGGGGGCATGCCCGGCCCTCCTTTTTTCTATAGTCTACGATGCGCTCCTTTGGTCTTGCTCACATGAGAGAGAGGTTGTTGTCTTGGCAGTCTCTGACCTCCATCCCTCTAGGCTGCCTCATTGTTGTCGTTGCGGTGATCAGGCCTACCCACTGTTGTGTCGTCAGCTAACTTAATGATGGTGTTGGAGTCGTGCTTGGCCACAGAGTCGTGGGTGAACAGGGAGTACAAGGAGGGGACTAAGGCACGGCACCCCTGAGGGGCCCCAGTGTTGAGAATCAGCATGGCAGATGTGTTGTTACCTACCCTTACCACCTGGAGGCGGCCCATCAGGAAGTGCAGGATCGCAGTTGCAGAGGGAGTGTTTAGTCCCAAGGTCCTTAGCTTATATTGATGAGCTTTGAGGGCACTATGGTGTTGAACGCTGAGTTATAGTCAATGAACAGCATTCCTCACATAAGTGTTCCTTTTGTCCAGATGGGAAAAGGGCAGTGTGGAGTGCAATAGAGATTGCATCATCTGTGGATCTGTTGGGGCGGTATGCAAATTGGAGTGGGTCTAGGGTTTCTGGCATGATTGGTGTTGATGTGAGCCATGACCAGCCTTTCAAAGCACTTGCATGGCTACCCGACTGGAGTGCAGCTTGCATATTAGTGTGTGTGCATGGTGTTGGGAGTCAGTTACAAAATTTATGTGAATATTATGTGTGAGAGAACAAATGATGGAGTGAGTGGAGTGAGTTGTGTGAGTCGCGTGAGTGCGTGAGTGCGTGTTGGAGTGACAGTTGTTGTGTGAAGTGTGTAGGGGCCCCGTGAGTGTGCAAAGAGATACAGTGAAAAACTATTGAAGTAAAAGGTCAATAAAGATACAAGGTTAACTCAGAATAGTCTGTTGTAGCTATGTTGTTAGCTATTTATCAGTCGTATTGCTTGGGGTGGGCGGGGGGGGGGGGGGGGGACTTGACAATGTCACGGCAACTTGCGGGAGGTGGGTTCAGAACAACAACAACAAAAACTGTGTACAACAAATATGTGCCTGATGAGAGCCATAACTGATTCTACGTGCAACTGACATATTGGACTCCTCCAGTTTTCCACTTTAAAAGTTATATTGGTTAACACCCCTAGCATATAAATGGTTAACACCCCTAGCATCCCAGTGGGACAAAAGCATGTAAGCTTCGTACACACACACAGTTTGCACAACTTGTTCAAACTCAACTTGTTTTGTCTATCTTGGTCTTCTTCCAGAGCCACAGACGTGGTGTAGAGCACACACTGTGTGTGTAATTAAGTAAGGAAGGGTATGAGTTACCCTGATGAGGCCATGTGAGGCCATGTGAGACCCCGGCAGAGAGAGAGAGCAAGACTGCACCACTGAAGCTGTGTGCCAACTGTCGAGGGCCTGAGGACCACAGAGGGGAGGGAGGCAGATCGATGGCGAACAAACAGCTGTTGGATACAGTGATTCCATTACTACCCTACAGTGGATCAAAACATTCCTTTTGGCAAATGTAAACGATATTGCCCCTCTGGTGGCTGAGCTTATGGGGACAGCAGGAGAGCAACACCACCACACCGAGAAAACCTACTCTCAACTAGCTGGAAGGGGAGGAGAAATCACGGCTACTGTGCTCCTGAACTATGTGGAGGAAATCGTCAGACCCCAAGCTGCAGCACACTGTCAGATAAATCATCAGGAAAATATGCAGTAATGTTCTGTAGCAGCAATAGTACAGAGAGCGGGAACAGTGTGGTACCTTAACTCATACAAAGAGACAACAGCAAACATATATTATTCCTGATGGATTATTGAATTTCTTTCTCTTTCATTATCTGTCTCTTCTCTCACTCCTAAATTCTCTCTCTTTTTCCCTCTCTCTTTTCCATCTCTCTCTCTCTCCCTCGCTCTCTTTCCCTCTCTCTTACTCCATACTCTCTCTCTCTATATATACAGTGAGGGAAAAAAGTATTTGATCCCCTGCTGATTTTGTACGTTTGCCCACTGACAAAGAAATTATCAGTCTATAATTTTAATGGTCTCCATCGTCCCTTTTGATGCGGTGAAGTTTGTGTCCTGTCCCTTTAGCAGAAAAACAATCCCGCCAAAGCATTGTAAATGCTTTCCACCTCCATGGTTTTGACGGTGGGGGATGGTTTCTTGGGTCATAGGCAGCATTCCTCCTCTCCAAACACGGAGTTGGGTTTGAGCCACAAGAACTCCATTTTGAGTCTCACATCTGACCACAACACGTTTCAGCCAGTTGTCCCTTGAAATCATTTCATAGATATGTTCAGTTGGCATAACTTCAGAACGGGCATGTATATGTGCTTTCTTTGAGGCAGGGGACCTTGCGGCGCGCTGCAGCGATTTCAAGTCCTTCACAGGCATAGTGTGTGTACCTATTGTTTTCTTGATAGACTATGGTCCCAGCCTGCCTTGAGCATTTCATTGACAAATCCTAGCCCTGTGTAGTTCTGCTGGGGCCTGCTTCCATCACCGTTACTCATGATCATGTGCAATCTCCACGAGGTGAGAATCTTGTGCATGGAGCCCCCAGGCTGATGGGCAGATTGACCAGTTTCTTTATGTGTTCTTCTTTCATTTTGCGAATAATCAACAGAAAATGTTGTCACCTTCTCCAGCCAAAGCTGCAGAGACAATGGTCTTGTTGCCTCATTCAGCCTTGTGTAGGTCTACATCTGTGACTTCCCAATCTTGTCCCTGGACATGCCTGGCGAGAGCTCTTTGGTCTTTGGCCAAATGTGGAGAGTTTTGGATGATCCTGAAATTGATTGGCATTGCTCTCTGTGGACAGGTATTTTTATACAGGTAGAGAAACGAGATCTTAGGGCACTCCCTTAAGAGATGTGCTCCTAATCTCCTTTGTTTCGTTACCTGTTGCGAACGACAAAACCTGGGAGCCAGAACATCTTTTTGATTGTGAGAATGGGGCTCATAATACTTTATTTCCCTCATTAAAATGCCAAATCTCAATTTTTATACATTTTTTTGACATGCATTTTCATCTGGATTTTTGTTGTTATATTTGTCTCTCAAGTTGTTCAAATTAAACCTTA